>NC_088223.1:95738538-95813538 GCF_036934945.1 Oncorhynchus masou masou
GTTTGTTCCACCATTGGGGGGCCAGAGCAGCGAACAGTTTTGACTGGGCTGAGCGGGAACTGTACTTCCTCAGTGGTAGGGAGGCGAGCAGGCCAGAGGTGGATGAACGCAGTGCCCTTGTTTGGGTGTAGGGCCTGATCAGAGCCTGGAGGTACTGCGGTGCCGTTCCCCTCACAGCTCCGTAGGCAAGCACCATGGTCTTGTAGCGGATGCGAGCTTCAACTGGAAGCCAGTGGAGAGAGCGGAGGAGCGGGGTGATGTGAGAGAACTTGGGAAGGTTGAACACCAGACGGGCTGCGGCGTTCTGGATGAGTTGTAGGGGTTTAATGGCACAGGCAGGGAGCCCAGCCAACAGCGAGTTGCAGTAATCCAGACGGGAGATGACAAGTGCCTGGATTAGGACCTGGATTATATATACATACTTATATATATTATATGTATTATATATGTATATTTATATATATTTATATATACATACTTATATAGATATATTATATGTATTATATATGTATATATATTTATATATACATACTTATATAGATATATTATATGTATTATATATGAATATATATTTATATATACAGTGCTTTCAGAAGGTATTCATTTATTCCCATTGACCTTTTCAGCATTATGCTGTATGACAGCCTGAATTTAAAATGGATTAAATGTAGATTTTGTGTCCCTAGACTACACACCATCAGTTAGCCTACACACCATCAGTTAGCCTACACACAATCAGTTAGCCTACACACAATCAGTTAGCCTACACACAATCAGTTAGCCTACACACAATCAGTTAGCCTACACACCATCAGTTAGACTACACACCATCAGTTAGCCTACACACAATCAGTTAGCCTACACACCATCAGTTAGACTACACACAATCAGTTAGCCTACACACAATCAGTTAGCCTACACACAATCAGTTAGCCTACACACCATCAGTTAGACTACACACAATCAGTTAGCCTACACACAATCAGTTAGCCTACACACAATCAGTTAGCCTACACACAATCAGTTAGCCTACACACAATCAGTTAGCCTACACACCATCAGTTAGCCTACACACCATCAGTTAGACTACACACAATCAGTTAGCCTACACACAATACCCCAAAATGTCTAAATGGAATTATGCTTTTAGACATTTTTTACAAATTAATTTAAAATTAAAAGCTGAAATGTTTTGAGTCAAGTATTCAACCCTTTTGTTGTAACAAGCCTCAATAAGTCTCGTAAAAAATTGCACAGACTCACTCTGTGTACAATAACACTGTTTAACATGCATTCTTTAAGGACGACCTCATCTCTGTACACCACACATACAACTATCTGTAAGGTCCCTCATTCAAACACAGATTCAACCTCAAAGACCAGGGAGGTTTTTCAATAACTAGCAAAGACGGGCTCCTATTGGTCGATGGGTGAATAATATGAACACAGACTGAATATCCCTTTGAGCATAGTGAAGTTATTCATTACACTCTGGAGGGTGTTTCAATACACCCAGTCACTGCAAATATACAGGCGTCCTTCCTGACTACATTTCCGGAGATTAAGGAAACCGCTCAGGGATTTCACCATGACGACAATGGTGACGGTAAACTGTTACAGAGTTTAATGACTTTGGTAGCAGAAAATGGCTTGGAAAAAAGATATATATATATATATTGAACATCTACATAGTGTAGATGGAGTTTCTAGCATATTGATTACACTATTCAATCTTGTCTGATCTGATATATTTATTTTACTAGGTAAGTTGACTGAGAACACATTCTCATTTACTGATGGGTCTATGAGAGAAGTCTGGGTAGGGGCTAGCTATGGCTTGGGGCTAGGGGACTAGTTGTTTAAAGGTAGGGTCTAGCGGTTGGATCTAGGAGTAGGTGCTAGCTAGTTTTTTTGGGGGGGGTGGGGGTCCAGGGGTAGGGGCTAAGGGTTAAGTCTAGGGTCTAGCGGTTGGATCTAGGAGTAGGTGCTAGCTAGGTTTTTGGGGGGTCCAGGAGTAGGGGCTAAGGCTTAAGTCTTGGGGCTAGCGGTTGAATACATACCCCATTTGAGTAGTGATTGATGTAGAGTCCTTGGTTGTTGTACATGGAGGTGATAGACATGTCATTCTTCAGGTCTTTCGTTAGCATGCGATGGTTGACCATGTGATAGTGCAGGGCGTTGTACAGCTCGATGTTGACGTTGCTCACCAAGGCACCAACCACCTCCTGGGGATGGATAGGAGGAACAAGAGAGTGTGGGAAAGAGGAAGCAGAGATCTCCCTGTCTGAACAGAACTGAATGGCTGACCGACTGATTGACTGACTGGCTGTGTGGCTGACTGACTGATTGACTGACTGATTGGCTGACTGACTGATTGACTGATTAATTGACTGACTGACTAACTGACTGACTAACTGATTTTCTGACTGACGAACTGACTAATTAACAGACTGACTGACTGACTAACTAACTGACTGATCAATTAACTGATTGACTGACTGACTGATTGACTAACTGACTGACTGACTGACTAACTGACTTATTGACTGACTGACTGATTAATTGACAAACTGACTGACTGACTGATTCATTGACTGCCTAACTGACTGACTGACTGATTAATTAACTGACTAGTTAACTGACTGATTGACTGACTGACTGATTAACTAACTGACTAATTAACTGACTGACTAACTGACTAATTAACTGACTGATTGACTAACTGACTGACTAACTGGCTAATTAACTGACTGATTGACTAAATGACTGACTAACTGATTAACTGACTGACTAACTGATTAACTGACTGACTAACTGACTAACTGACTGACTAACTGACTAACTGACTAACTGACTAACTGATTAACTGACTGACTAAATGATTAACCGACTGACTAACTGACTAACTGATTAACTGACTGACTAACTGATTAACTGACTGACTAACTAATTAACTGACTGACTAACTGACTAACTGACTGACTAACTGACTAACTGACTGACTGACTAACTGACTGACTAACTGATTAACTGACTGACTAACTGACTGACTAACTGACTAACTGATTAACTGACTGACGAACTGATTAACTGACTGACTAACTGACTAACTGACTGACTGACTAACTGACTGACTGACTGACTAACTGACTGACTAACTGACTAACTGATTAACTAACTGACTAACTGACTGACTAACTGACTAACTGATTAACTGACTGACGAACTGATTAACTGACTGACTAACTGACTAACTGATTAACTGACTGACTAACTGACTGACTAACTGATTAACTGATTAACTGACTGACTAACTGATTAACTGACTGACTAACTGATTAACTGACTGACTAACTGATTAACTGACTGACTAACTGATTAACTGATTAACTGACTGACTAACTGATTAACTGACTGACTAACTGATTAACTGACTGACTAACTGATTAACTAACTGACTAACTGATTAACTAACTGACTAACTGACTGACTAACTGATTAACTGACTGACTAACTGATTAACTGACTGACTAACTGATTAACTGACTGACTAACTGACTGATTAACTGACTGACTAACTGACTAACTGATTAACTGACTGACTAACTGATTAACTGACTGACTAACTGATTAACTGACTGACTAACTGATTAACTTACTGACTAACTTACTAACTGACTGACTAACTTACTAACTGACTGACTAACTGATTAACTGACTGACTAACTGATTAACTGACTGACTAACTGACTGATTAACTGACTGACTAACTGACTAACTGATTAACTGACTGACTAACTGATTAACTGACTGACTAACTGATTAACTGACTGACTAACTGATTAACTGACTGACTAACTTACTAACTGACTGACTAACTGATTAACTGACTGACTAACTGATTAACTGACTGACTAACTGACTAACTGACTGACTAACTTACTAACTGACTGACTAACTGATTAACTGACTGACTAAATGATTAACCGACTGACTAACTGACTAACTGATTAACTGACTGACTAACTGACTAACTGACTGACTAACTGATTAACTGACTGACTAACTGATTAACTGACTGACTAACTGACTAACTGACTGACTAACTGATTAACTGACTGACTAACTGACTAACTGACTGACTAACTGATTAACTGACTGACTAACTGATTAACTGACTGACTAACTGATTAACTGACACTCACTGATTGACTGACTATTTAACTAAGTTACTGATTGACTAACTAATTAAATAAATGACTGACTCACTGATTGACTAACTAATTAACTGACTGACTGACTGACTGACTGACTCACTGATTGACTGACTGACTGACTGACTAACTGACTCACTCACTGACTGACTCACTGACTGACTCACTGACTGACTCACTGATTGACTGACTATTTAACTAAGTAACTGATTGACTAACGACAGTTATGTCAACTTACAGGGTCCAGCAGGTCCCAGGCTTCGTCGCTAGGGGAAAACATAGTGAACGATCCCTTCCCTTCAATCTCTTCCCTCAGCTTAGAGAGGGCTGAATACTTCTGGGTTGTCCTAGCCTTCACCAGGCCCAATGTGCCATACACATGGTCTATAGGAGCCACTGGAGGAGCGAGAGAGAGAGAGTGAGTTTAAAGTCACACACAATGTATAAACCAACTGGAGCAGGCCAACCCTGCTGGGTGTCCAAGCTTCTGTTCGAGCTCAGCACTATCACACCTGATTCAATGTATCAAACCAAATGAGTTGATAATCAAGTGTTCTATTGCTGAACTGGAAAAGAAGTCTGCTCACCCAGGGTGAGAGGGAGGAGCTATAGGGTGAGAGGGAGGAGCTAAATGGTGATAGGGCGGCGCTGTAGGGTGAGAGGGAGTATTTATAGGCCGAGATGGTGGTGCTATAGGTTGAGAGGGAGGAGCCATATGGTGAGAGGGAGGAGCTATATGGTGAGAGGGAGGAGCTAAAGGGTGAGAAGGCGGCTCTGTAGGGTGAGGAGCTATAGGCTGGGAGGGAGGAGCTATAGGGTGAGGAGCTATAGGCTGATAGGGAGGAGCTATAGGGTAAGAGGGAGGGGCTACAGGGTGAGAGACCAGGGTGAGATTACAGGGTGAGAGAGAGGAGCTATAGGCTTAGAGGGAGGAGATACAGGGTGAGACGGAGGAGCTATAGGCTTAGAGGGAGGAGATACAGGGTGAGAGGGAGGATCTATAGGGTGAGAGAGAGGAGCTATAAGGAGAGGATCTATAGGGTGAGAGAGGAGCTATAAGGAGAGGATCTATAGGGAGAGAGAGAGGAGCTATAAGGAGAGGATCTATAGGGTGAGAGAGAGGAGCTATAAGGAGAGGATCTATAGGGTGAGAGAGGAGCTATAAGGAGAGGATCTATAGGGTGAGAGAGAGGAGATATAAGGAGAGGATCTATAGGGTGAGAGAGAGGAGCTATAAGGAGAGGATCTATAGGGTGAGAGAGAGGAGCTATAAGGAGAGGATCTATAGGGTGAGAGAGAGGAGCTATAAGGAGAGGATCTATAGGGTGAGAGAGAGGAGATATAAGGAGAGGATCTATAGGGTGAGAGAGAGGAGCTATAAGGAGAGGATCTATAGGGTGAGAGAGAGGAGCTATAAGGAGAGGATCTATAGGGTGAGAGAGAGGAGCTATAAGGAGAGGATCTATAGGGTGAGAGAGAGGAGCTATAAGGAGAGGATCTATAGGGTGAGAGAGAGGAGCTATAAGGAGAGGATCTATAGGGTGAGAGAGAGGAGCTATAAGGAGAGGATCTATAGGGTGAGAGAGAGGAGATATAAGGAGAGGATCTATAGGGTGAGAGAGAGGAGCTATAAGGAGAGGATCTATAGGGTGAGAGAGAGGAGCTATAAGGAGAGGATCTATAGGGTGAGAGAGAGGAGCTATAAGGAGAGGATCTATAGGGTGAGAGAGAGGAGCTATAAGGAGAGGATCTATAGGGTGAGAGAGAGGAGATATAAGGAGAGGATCTATAGGGTGAGAGAGAGGAGCTATAAGGAGAGGATCTATAGGGTGAGAGAGAGGAGCTATAAGGAGAGGATCTATAGGGTGAGAGAGAGGAGATATAAGGAGAGGATCTATAGGGTGAGAGAGAGGAGCTATAAGGAGAGGATCTATAGGGTGAGAGAGAGGAGCTATAAGGAGAGGATCTATAGGGTGAGAGAGAGGAGATATAAGGAGAGGATCTATAGGGTGAGAGAGAGGAGATATAAGGAGAGGATCTATGGGGTGAGAGAGAGGAGATATAAGGTGAGGATCTATAGGGTGAGAGTACAGCGTGAAATCCTATGAAGCCTCATTTCGGAGGGTGTATGGTTTTTCATAGACTGGGTATATGACCTACACTTGTATGCACAAACCTGCAGGGCATCCTTTCATGCCTTCCAGCTTCATGTAGCCTGGACAGCACTCATAGACAACCATCCTGGAGAAAAGACGAGACACAGCTATAAGAGATAGAACCACCCTGTTAGGACAAGACACAACTATAAGAGATAGAATATTATTTAATCAGAACAACAGTTTTCAGCTGTTCTAACATAATTGCAAAAGGGTTTTCTAATAACAATCAGCCTTTTAAAATGATAAACTTGAATTAGCTAACACAGCTGGAACACAGGAGTGATGGTTGCTGGGCCTCTGGACACCTTTGTAGATATTCCATAAAGAAATCTGCCATTTCCAGCTACAATAGTCATTTGCTACTGTTATTTATCACTGTCTTTTTACTGTTGTTTTTATTTCTATTGTTCACCTAATACTTTTTTTTGTGCTATTGGTTAGAACCTGTAAGTAAGCATTTCCCTGTAAGGTTGTATTCGGCACACGTGATAAATAAACTTTGATTTGATTTGATTTACAACATCAACAATGTCTTCACTGTATTGCAGATCAATTTGATGATATTCTAAAGGACCAAAAAAACTAGCTTTTCTTTCAAAAACAAGGACTTTTTTGTGTCGTTTTTCACCCCTTTTTCTCCCTAATTTCATGCTATCTAATTACAGTCTTACAGTCTTGTCTCATTGCTGCAACTCCCGTACGGACTTGGGAGAGGCGAAGGTCGAGAGCCATGCGTCCCCCAAAACACAACCCAACGAAACCGCACTGCTTCTTGACACAATGCCCACTTACCCGGTGAAGCCAGCCAATGTGTCGGAGGAAACACCGTACACCTGGCGACCTGTACTGTGCCCAGCCCGCCACAGGAGTCGCTAGTGTGCAATGAGACAAGGATCTCCCTGCCGGCCAAACCCTCCCCTAACCCGGACACTGGGCCAATTGTGCGCCACCCCATGGGTCTCCTGGTCACAGCCGGCTGCGACAGAGCCTGGACTCAAACCCAGAATCTCTAGTGGCACAGCGATGCACAGCGATGCACTGAGATGTACTGAGATGCACTGAGATGCACTGAGATGCAGCACCTTAAACCACCAGGTCCATCTACTATCCATCTGACCCTATGTAGCCAGGTCCATCTACTATCCATCTGACCCAGGTCCATCTACTATCCATCTGACCCTATGTAGCCAGGTCCATCTACTATCCATCTGACCCTATGTAGCCAGGTCCATCTACTATCCTGCTGACCCAGGTCCATCTACTATCCTCCTGACCCTATGTAGCCAGGTCCCATCTACTATCCTTCTGATCCTATGTAGCCAGGTCCCATCTACTATCCTTCAGACGCTATGTAGCCAGGTCCCATCTACTATCCTCCTGACCCTATGTAGCCAGGTCCCATCTACTATCCTTCTGACCCTATGTAGCCAGGTCCCATCTACTACCCTTCTGATCCTATGTAGCCAGGTCCCATCTACTATCCTTCTGACCCTATGTAGCCAGGTCCCATCTACTATCCTTCTGACCCTATGTAGCCAGGTCCCATCTACTATCCCTCTGACCCTATACAGCCAGGTCCCATCTACTATCCTTCTGACCCTATGTAGCCAGGTCCCATCTAATATCCTTCTGACCCTATGTAGCCAGGTCCCATCTACTATCCTTCTGACCCAGGTCCCATCTACTATCCTTCTGACCCAGGTCCATCTACTATCCTTCTGACCCTATGTAGCCAGGTCACATCTACTATCCTTCTGACCCAGGTCCCATCTACTCTCCTTCTGACCCTATGTAGCCAGGTCCCATCTACTATCCTTCTGACCCTATGTAGCCAGGTCCCATCTACTATCCTGCTGACCCTATGTAGCCAGGTCCCATCTACTATCCTTCTGACCCTATGTAGCCAGGTCCCATCTACTATCCTTCTGACCCTATGTAGCCAGGTCCCATCTACTATCCTTCTGACCCAGGTCCCATCTACTCTCCTTCTGACCCTATGTAGCCAGGTCCCATCTACTATCCTTCTGACCCTATGTAGCCAGGTCCCATCTACTATCCTGCTGACCCTATGTAGCCAGGTCCCATCTACTATCCTTCTGACCCTATGTAGCCAGGTCCCATCGACTATCCTTCTGACCCAGGTCCCATCTACTCTCCTTCTGACCCTATGTAGCCAGGTCCCATCTACTATCCTTCTGACCCTATGTAGCCAGGTCCCATCTACTATCCTGCTGACCCTATGTAGCCAGGTCCCATCTACTATCCTGCTGACCCTATGTAGCCAGGTCCCATCTACTATCCTTCTGACCCTATGTAGCCAGGTCCATCTACTATCCTTCTGATCGTATGTAGCCAGGTCCATCTACTATCCTTCTGACCCTATGTAGCCAGGTCCCATCTACTATCCTTCTGACCCTATACAGCCAGGTCCATCTACTATCCTTCTGACCCTATGTAGCCAGGTCCATCTACTATCCTTCTGACCTATGTAGCCAGGTCCATCTACTATCCTTCTGACCCTATGTAGCCAGGTCCCATCTACTATCCTTCTGACCCTATGTAGCCAGGTCCATCTACTATCCTTCTGACCCTATGTAGCCAGGTCCCATCTACTATCCTTCTGACCCTATGTAGCCAGGTCCCATCTACTATCCTCCTGACCCTATGTAGCCAGGTCCATCTACTATCCTTCTGACCCAGGTCCCATCTACTATCCTTCTGACCCAGGTCCCATCTACTATCCTTCTGACCCAGGTCCCATCTACTATCCTTCTGACCCAGGTCCCATCTACTATCCTTCTGACCCTATGTAGCCAGGTCCATCTACTATCCTTCTGACCCAGGTTCCATCTACTATCCATCTGACCCTATGTAGCCAGGTCCCATCTGCTATCCTTCTGACCCTATGTAGCCAGGTCCCATCTACTATCCTTCTGACCCTATGTAGCCAGGTCCATCTACTATCCTTCTGACCCTATGTAGCCAGGTCCCATCTGCTATCCTTCTGACCCTATACAGCCAGGTCCCATCTACTATCCTTCTGATCCTATGTAGCCAGGTCCCATCTACTATCCTTCTGACCCTATACAGCCAGGTCCCATCTACTATCCTTCTGATCCTATGTAGCCAGGTCCCATCTACTATCCTTCTGATCCTATGTAGCCAGGTCCCATCTACTATCCTTCTGACCCTATGTAGCCAGGTCCATCTACTATCCTTCTGACCCTATGCAGCCAGGTCCCATCTACTATCCTTCTGACCCTATGTAGCCAGGTCCCATCTACTATCCTTCTGACCCAGGTCCCATCTACTATCCTTCTGACCCTATGTAGCCAGGTCCCATCTACTATCCTCCTGACCCTATGTAGCCAGGTCCCATCTACTATCCTTCTGACCCTATGTAGCCAGGTCCCATCTACTATCCTTCTGACCCTATGTAGCCAGGTCCCATCTACTATCCTTCTGACCCTATGTAGCCAGGTCCCATCTACTATCCTTCTGACCCTATGTAGCCAGGTCCCATCTACTATCCTTCTGACCCTATGTAGCCAGGTCCCATCTACTATCCTTCTGACCCAGGTCCCATCTACTATCCTTCTGACCCTATGTAGCCAGGTCCCATCTACTATCCTTCTGACCCTATGTAGCCAGGTCCCATCTACTATCCTTCTGACCCAGGTCCCATCTACTATCCTTCTGACCCTATGTAGCCAGGTCCCATCTACTATCCTTCTGACCCTATGTAGCCAGGTCCCATCTACTATCCTTCTGACCCTATGTAGCCAGGTCCCATCTACTATCCATCTGACCCAGGTCCATCTACTATCCTTCTGACCCAGGTCCCATCTACTATCCTTCTGACCCTATGTAGCCAGGTCCCATCTACTATCCTCCTGACCCTATGTAGCCAGGTCCCATCTACTATCCTTCTGACCCTATGTAGCCAGGTCCCATCTACTATCCTTCTGACCCTATGTAGCCAGGTCCATCTACTATCCTTCTGATCCTATGTAGCCAGGTCCCATCTACTATCCTTCTGACCCTATGTAGCCAGGTCCCATCCACTATCCTTCTGACCCTATGCAGCCAGGTCCATCTACTATCCTTCTGACCCTATGTAGCCAGGTCCCATCTACTATCCTCCTGACCCTATGTAGCCAGGTCCATCTACTATCCTTCTGACCCTATGTAGCCAGGTCCCATCTACTATCCTTCTGACCCTATGTAGCCAGGTCCCATCCACTATCCTTCTGACCCTATGCAGCCAGGTCCCATCTACTATCCTTCTGATCCAGGTCCCATCTACTATCCTTCTGACCCCATGTAGCCAGGTCCCATCTACTATCCTTCTGATCCAGGTCCATCTACTATCCTTCTGACCCCATGTAGCCAGGTCCATCTACTATCCTTCTGACCCTATGTAGCCAGGTCCATCTACTATCCTTCTGACCCTATGTAGCCAGGTCCCATCTACTATCCTTCTGACCCTATGTAGCCAGGTCCCATCTACTATCCATCTGACCCTATGTAGCCAGGTCCCATCTACTATCCTTCTGACCCTATGTAGCCAGGTCACATCTACTATCCAGGTCCATCTACTATCCTTCTGACCCAGGTCCTATCTACTATCCTTCTGACCCTATGTAGCCAGGTCACATCTACTATCCAGGTCCATCTACTATCCTTCTGACCCCATGTAGCCAGGTCCCATCTACTATCCTTCTGACCCTATGTAGCCAGGTCCCATCTACTATCCTTCTGGCCCTATGTAGCCAGGTCCCATCTGCTATCCTTCTGACCCTATGTAGCCAGGTCCCATCTACTATCCTCCTGACACTATGTAGCCAGGTCCCATCTACTATCCTTCTGACCCAATACAGCCAGGTCCCACCTACTATCCTTCTGACCCCATGTAGCCAGGTCCCATCTACTATCCTTCTGACCCTATGTAGCCAGGTCCATCTACTATCCTTCTGACCCTATGTAGCCAGGTCCATCTACTATCCTTCTGACCCTATGTAGCCAGGTCCCATCTACTATCCTTCTGACCCTATGTAGCCAGGTCCCATCTACTATCCTTCTGACCCTATGTAGCCAGGTCCATCTACTATCCTTCTGACCCTATGTAGCCAGGTCCTATCTACTATCCTTCTGACCCTATGTAGCCAGGTCCATCTACTATCCTTCTGACCCCATGTAGCCAGGTCCCATCTACTATCCTTCTGACCCTATGTAGCCAGGTCCATCTACTATCCTTCTGATCCTATGTAGCCAGGTCCCATCTACTATCCTTCTGACCCTATGTAGCCAGGTCCTATCTACTATCCTTCTGATCCTATCCTTCTGATCCTATGTTGTTGTTTTTTTTAACCTTTATTTTACTAGGCAAGTCAGTTAAGAACAAATTATTATTTTCAAGGACGGAACAGTGTGTTAACTGCCTGTTCAGGGGCAGAATGACAGATTTGTACCTGGTCAGCTCGTGGATTCGAACTTGCAACCTTTCGGTTACTAGTCCAACGCTCTAACCACTAGGCAACCCTGCCACCCCATGTAGCCAGGTCCATCTACTATCCTACTGACCCTATGTAGCCAGGTCCCATCTACTATCCTTCTGACCCTATGTAGCCAGGTCCATCTACTATCCTACTGACCCTATACAGCCAGGTCCCATCTACTATCCTTCTGACCCTATGTAGCCAGGTCCCATCTACTATCCTTCTGACCCTATGTAGCCAGGTCCATCTACTATCCTACTGACCCTATGTAGCCAGGTCCCATCTACTATCCTTCTGATCCTATGTAGCCAGGTTCCATCTACTATCTTTCTGACCTTATGTAGCAGGTCCCATCTACTATCCTTCTGACCCTACGTAGCCAGGTCCCATCTACTATCCTTCTGATCCTATGTAGCCAGGTCCATCTACTATCCTTCTGACCCAGGTCCCACCTACTATCCTTCTGACCCAGGTCCCACATACTATCCTTCTGACCCAGGTCCCACCTACTATCCTTCTGACCCAGGTCCCACCTACTATCCTTCTGACCCTATGTAGCCAGGTCCCATCTACTATCCTCCTGACCCTATGTAGCCAGGTCCCATCTACTATCCTTCTGATCCTATGTAGCCAGGTCCATCTACTATCCTTCTGACCCAGGTCCCACCTACTATCCTTCTGACCCAGGTCCCATCTACTATCCTTCTGACCCAGGTCCCATCTACTATCCTTCTGACCCAGGTCCCACCTACTATCCTTCTGACCCAGGTCCCATCTACTATCCTTCTGACCCAGGTCCCACCTACTATCCTCCTGACCCAGGTCCCACCTACTATCCTTCTGACCCAGGTCCCACCTACTATCCTTCTGACCCAGGTCCCATCTACTATCCTTCTGACCCTATGTAGCCAGGTCCCATCTACTATCCTTCTGACCCAGGTCCCATCTACTATCCTCCTGACCCAGGTCCATCTACTATCCTTCTGACCCAGGTCCCACCTACTATCCTTCTGACCCAGGTCCCATCTACTATCCTTCTGATCCTATGTAGCCAGGTCCCATCTACTATCCTTCTGACCCCATGTAGCCAGGTCCATCTACTATCCTTCTGATCCTATGTAGCCAGGTCCATCTACTATCCTTCTGACCCCATGTAGCCAGGTCCCATCTACTATCCTTCTGACCCTATGTAGCCAGGTCCCATCTACTATCCTTCTGACCCTATGTAGCCAGGTCCTATCTACTATCCTTCTGACCCTATGTAGCCAGGTCCCATCTACTATCCTTCTGACCCTATGTAGCCAGGTCCCATCTACTATCCTCCTGACCCTATGTAGCCAGGTCCCATCTACTATCCTTCTGACCCTATGTAGCCAGGTCCATCTACTATCCTTCTGACCCTATGTAGCCAGGTCCATCTACTATCCTTCTGACCCTATGTAGCCAGGTCCCATCTACTATCCTTCTGACCCTATGTAGCCAGGTCCCATCTACTATCCTCCTGACCCTATGTAGCCAGGTCCTATCTACTATCCTTCTGACCCTATGTAGCCAGGTCCATCTACTATCCTTCTGACCCTATGTAGCCAGGTCCCATCTACTATCCTTCTGGCCCTATGTAGCCAGGTCCCATCTACTATCCTTCTGACCCTATGTAGCCAGGTCCCATCTACTGTCCTTCTGACCCAGGTCCCATCTACTATCCTTCTGACCCTACATAGCCAGGTCCCATCTACTATCCTCCTGACCCAGGTCCCACCTACTATCCTTCTGACCCAGGTCCCACCTACTATCCTTCTGACCCAGGTCCCACCTACTATCCTTCTGACCCAGGTCCCACCTACTATCCTTCTGACCCAGGTCCCACCTACTATCCTTCTGACCCAAGTCCCATCTACTATCCTTCTGACCCCATGTAGCCAGGTCCATCTACTATCCTTCTGACCCTATGTAGCCAGGTCCCATCTACTATCATTCTGACCCTATGTAGCCAGGTCCATCTACTATCCTTCTGACCCTATGTAGCCAGGTCCCATCTACTATCCTTCTGACCCTATGTAGCCAGGTCCCATCTACTATCCTTCTGACCCTATGTAGCCAGGTCCATCTACTATCCTTCTGATCCTATGTAGCCAGGTCCCATCTACTATCCTTCTGACCCTATGTAGCCAGGTCACACCTACTATCCTTCTGATCCTATGTAGCCAGGTCCATCTACTATCCTTCTGATCCTATGTAGCCAGGTCCCATCTACTATCCTTCTGACCCTATGTAGCCAGGTCCCATCTACTATCCTTCGGACCCAGGTCCCATCTACTATCCTTCTGACCCAGGTCCATCTACTATCCTTCTGACCCAGGTCCCATCTACTATCCTTCTGACCCAGGTCCATCTACTATCCTTCTGACCCAGGTCCCATCTACTATCCTTCTGACCCTATATAGCCAGGTCCCATCTACTATCCTTCTGACCCTATATAGCCAGGTCCCATCTACTATCCTTCTGATCCTATGTAGCCAGGTCCCATCTACTATCCTTCTGACCCCATGTAGCCAGGTCCATCTACTATCCTTCTGACCCCATGTAGCCAGGTCCATCTACTATCCTTCTGATCCTATGTAGCCAGGTCCATCTACTATCCTTCTGACCCCATGTAGCCAGGTCCCATCTACTATCCTTCTGACCCTATGTAGCCAGGTCCCATCTACTATCCTTCTGACCCTATGTAGCCAGGTCCCATCTACTATCCTTCTGACCCTATGTAGCCAGGTCCCATCTACTATCCTTCTGACCCTATTTAGCCAGGTCCCATCTACTATCCTTCTGACCCCATGTAGCCAGGTCCCATCGACTATCCTCCTGACCCAGGTCCCATCTACTATCCTTCTGACCCAGGTCCCACCTACTATCCTTCTGACCCAGGTCCCACCTACTATCCTCCTGACCCAGGTCCCATCTACTATCCTTCTGACCCTATGTAGCCAGGTCCCATCTACTATCCTTCTGACCCAGGTCCCATCTACTATCCTTCTGTCCCAGGTCCCACCTACTATCCTTCTGACCCAGGTCCCACCTACTATCCTTCTGACCCAGGTCCCACCTACTATCCTTCTGACCCAGGTCCCACCTACTATCCTTCTGACCCAGGTCCCACCTACTATCCTTCTGACCCAGGTCCCACCTACTATCCTTCTGACCCAGGTCCCATCTACTATCCTTCTGACCCAGGTCCCACCTACTATCCTTCTGACCCAGGTCCCACCTACTATCCTCCTGACCCAGGTCCCACCTACTATCCTTCTGACCCAGGTCCCACCTACTATCCTTCTGACCCAGGTCCCACCTACTATCCTTCTGACCCAGGTCCCACCTACTATCCTTCTGACCCAGGTCCCACCTACTATCCTTCTGTCCCAGGTCCCACCTACTATCCTTCTGACCCAGGTCCCATCGACTATCCTTCTGACCCTTTGTAGACAGGTCCCATCTACTATCCTCCTGACCCTATGTAGCCAGGTCCATCTACTATCCTTCTGACCCTATGTAGCCAGATCCCATCGACTATCCTTCTGACCCAGGTCCATCTACTATCCTCCTGACCCAGGTTCCATCTACTATCCTTCTGATCCTATGTAGCCAGGTCCCATCTACTATCCTTCTGACCCTATGTAGCCAGGTCCCAACTACTATCCTTCTGACCCTATGTAGCCAGGTCCCATCGACTATCCTTCTGACCCAGGTCCCATCTACTATCCTTCTGACCCAGGTCCCACCTACTATCCTCCTGACCCAGGTCCCATCTACTATCCTTCTGACCCCATGTAGCCAGGTCCCATCTACTATCCTTCTGATCTTATGTAGCAAGGTCCCATCTACTATCCTTCTGACCCTATGTAGCCAGGTCCCAACTACTATCCTTCTGACCCTATGTAGCCAGGTCCCATCGACTATCCTTCTGACCCAGGTCCCACCGACTATCCTTCTGACCCAGGTCGCACCTACTATCCTTCTGACCCAGGTCCCATCTACTATCCTTCTGACCCAGGTCCCACCTACTATCCTCCTGACCCAGATCCCATCTACTATCCTTCTGACCCCATGTAGCCAGGTCCCATCTACTATCCTTCTGACCCTATGTAGCCAGGTCCCATCTACTATCCTTCTGATCCTATGTAGCCAGGTCCCATCTACTATACAAGTCAACTACTTGATTGAAGGCATCTCCTCAAGGCAAAGGCAGCAGCGTAGTCATTCACTTTATGCACCATTACTTCACCAACTGCGGAGTTGGGGGAAACACGTGTGGACCTGAATTGTGATATCTGCAGTGGCCAAAATAAGAACAAGTTTGTGCTCTGGTATTGTGCCTGGTGGACCATGCACAAGCTCCACCGTAGTTTGGACCTTCACCCCCTGATCACAGGCCTCACCAAGTGGCGGTGAAGGACATCACTGTGACAGGGGTCACCATCCCACAGCTGGTTGGATTGGAGGATGGTACGGTGCTGGTGGAAAGCTATGGCTGGCAACAACACCTGACACCTGACTGCCACAGATCAAGCAGTACCAGCACTTTGGGTCAATGTCATTTTCATTGCATTGTATGAGGTTCTTCTTATCTAAACTTGGGAGGTGAATTGATATTGTGGAAGGCTGTAATGTCTTCTCATGTTCTTTGTTGGTTATTTCCTGTTTTACAGCTTCGACGCTCTGGAACCTGGTGTTGTTGCTGCCAAGGAGCATTCAGGCTCTGTCGGGACCAGGTTTCAGCTGCTGAGCAATGCTGAAATGCATCCTTCCTCCCATAGATGGTCTGCCTGTACAAGCACCACCTGGCCTGGACACAGCGAGACAAACATATGTTTTTGAGAAGATCTGGGAGTTTTGCGACGAAGAGGCTATGGACATCACATGCCCTGCACCAAAGTCAGGGGAGGACAGAAACAGGCTCTCTGAACATAGATTCCCTTGTTCGTGCTTGATTCAGACAAACCAGTCAACAGCACTATCTGCAGTACCTCTATTCAAATGACTCTCTCCTAACACACGTTGCTGCTACTATTTATTGTTATCCTGTTGCTCAGCCACTTTACCCCTGATGGTATGCATATAACTACCTCATCTTTCACGTTTGTTATTGATATTGTTCTTGTACATACTGCATATGTTATTTATATTGAAACTATCTATTGTTGATATTGCTACTATGCAAGTAACCATTTGGCTGTACCATTTACACACTTAGCAAGATGTGGTTGGGGGTTATAGCACCTACTGTAGAGACCATCCACTTAGCAAGATGTGGCTGGGGGTTATAGCACCTTCTGTAGAGACCCATCCACTTAGCAAGATGTGGTTGGGGGTTATAGCACCTACTGTAGAGACCCATCCACTTAGCAAGACTTAGCATTGATATTGATATATAAAATGAATAATGTGATTTTGTGACATACAACACAGTCTCACTTAACACAAATGCTTTGTTTGTAAATTATGTCCGAGTGTTGGAGTGTGCCCCTGGCTATCCGTCAATAAAAAATGTAATTAAAAAATTGGGACCTCTGGTTTAAGGAATTTGAAATGATTTATACTTTTACTTTTGATACTTAAGGACATTTTAGCAACAACATTTACTTTTGATACTTAAGTATTTTTTTAAACCAAATACTTTTAGACTTTTAATCAAGTAGAATTTACTTGGTGACTTTTACTCAAGTAGTATTTTACTTGGTGACTTTTACTCAAGTAGTATTTTACTTGGTGACTTTTACTCAAGTAGTATTTTACTAGGTGACTTCTACTATCTTATTGCTGCTACCACTTTTAGTCTTAATCTTTACTACACTACTCACTGTTTAGCACATGACCTCAAATGTGAATCCTTAAAGATATGGGTGGGGCTGAGGCTTAAGAGGGTGTGAACGATGCTGAATGGCTGTCGACAAAGAAGAACCCTCCAGTAGGTACCAAAACATTCAAAGGCCATTTTCTCAAAAGTGAGTTTACAAGTTTATCAACTTTCAAAGCATAATTACTTTCCAATTGTTCCCAAAAAATGCAGTGTGTGATATACCATTTTGGAGCTCTGAGTCTCTACCTTTTACCAATGTAAAAAAAAAACATTTCAAATGTTGCTACATACGAATCCAGGAGGTGAGTCACATATTGTACAATCTAGTACAACGCTCTTAGAGACTTACCCAGAAAGACTCACAGCTGCCAAAGAAGATTCTAACATGTATTGATGCAGGGGATTGAATACTTATCTAATGAAGATATATTTGTATTTTATTTTTCATGTTTATTTGACAAATGCTAGATTTGTTTTACACTTGAGATTAGCATTTTGTGTAGATCGATGACAAAAAAACACAATTAAATATATTTTAATCGCAGAACAAAATGGGTAAAACGTCAAGGGGTGTGAATACTTTCCGAAGGCACTACATTTCATGGAAGCAAAGTTAGCCCAGCTCTCTTCAATACAGCAGTACGGCACCTCTCTTCCTGGCTTTTGCTTTGGTAGCAACCAATTAAACCCAACCTTCATCCTTTTGCTTATCTGATGGGACCCATTAATCTGTAAATCTGCTGGGTTTTTGTTTTAGTTGTGTCCTGTGGGTTCCTGCCTGTGCTCGTTTGTGTCGAGTTGTTGTGCTCTGTGCTTGCTATGCCTTGCTATCCCGACCATGGTCAACAGCTAGGCTAGGCTAAATGGCTAAAATAGCTAATGTTAGCTGGCTGGTTAGCTGCCCAAGATAATGGGTTAGATGGCATTGTTTTTCCATGGTTTAATTTAATGTGGCTCAATTTGCTATGAAAGCTATACATTAGATAGCTAGGTGTTGACTCATGCAAAGCTAATGAAGCATTAGAAGGCTGGTAGTAGAAGTTGGCTGTAAATGTAATTGTAACCTGTAGTCATAAGTGCACGTGATTTGGTTTGATTCATGTGAAAATATTCATGTTGGAGTTTACATTGTAGGGAATAGGATTCCTAGTCCCTCCCTCCAGCGCTTGACTTTGCCTGTCTATTAACCACCGTTCCTGGGAACCATCATTACGCACACCTGGGAGCCATCATTACACACACCTGGGAACCATCATTACGCACACCTGGGAACCATCATTACGCACACCTGGGAACCATCATTACGCACACCTGGAACCATCATTACGCGCACCTGGATCCATCATTACGTGCACCTGGAACCATCATTACGCGCACCTGCTCCCCATCATTACGCACACCTGGACTTCGTCATCTTCCTGATTAATCTCCCTTTATTTAGCTCTCAGTAGCCTCAGTCATTAGGTAGTATTGTTTTCTCTCACGTTCAGCG
Source organism: Oncorhynchus masou masou (assembly GCF_036934945.1). NCBI lineage: Eukaryota > Metazoa > Chordata > Actinopteri > Salmoniformes > Salmonidae > Oncorhynchus > Oncorhynchus masou. Next base: position 95,757,753 of record NC_088223.1, read on the forward strand.
TTTGTTCATCTGTATTGGGTCATTATTAAACCTCCCGGCATATATACGTTATATTGGTTGTTAATAAGTGAAGAGTAACTTTGCATTAGGACTTTGGATGTGTAATATACTGGAGAACGATGGCCTTATGCTGAGGATTGCCGTGCTGCAAGCCCAGCTTCAGCCACAATCAAGGATAATTTACGTGAAGGAAAGGATAAAACAGCGTCTGGGCCACCAGTACAGATAGTAGTTCAGTCCCCGCAGCCGGAAAATTTTCTCAACGCTTCTGGAGAGAAATGCTGTAGGAATACTCAACCGGTGTCGCACATTCAACCGACAAACTTTCAACCGGTTCTCCCCAGAGTTCAGAGGCCGAGCCTTCTCTGGTCTCTCCTCCGCCCGTTTCGGGGTCTGAGACGCTGAAGCTTCCCATCATTAACTCTGACAAATTGAAAACTCTAGTCATTGGCGACTCCATTACCCGCGATATTAGTCCTAAAACGAATCATCCAGCAATCATACACTGTTTACCAGGGGGCAGGGCTACCGACGTTAAGGCTAAGCTGAAGATGGTGCTGGCTAAAGCTAAAACTGTTGAGTGTAGAGAGTGTAGGGATATTGTTATCTACGTCAGCACCAACGATGTTAGGATGAAACAGTCAGAGGTTACCAAGCGCAACATAGCTTTAGCGTATAAATCAGCTAGAAAAATATGTAGGCATCGCAAAACTAAACATGGCGGTGTTCGCCTTAGCAATCTCACTAGGCTAAAGACCTCCTCCATTCCTGTCATTATTGAAAGAGATTGTGATATCTCACATCTCAAAATAGGGCTACTTAATGTTAGATCCCTCACTTCAAAGACAGTTATAGTCGATTAACTAATCACTGATCATAATCTTGATGTGCTTGGTCTGACTGAAACATGGCTTAAGCCTGATGAATTTCCTGTGTTAAATGAGGCCTCACCTTCTGGTTACACTAGTGACCATATCCCCCCCCCTCATCCCACAAAGGCGGAGGTGTTGCTAAACGTTACTACAGCAAATGTAAAAAATAAAATCATAAAATGGCTGTGTTTTTGTCTTTTGAGCTTCTAGTCATGAAATGTATGCAGTCTACTCAATCACTTTTAATAGCTACTGTTTACAGGCCTCCTGGGCCGTATACAGCGTTCCTCACTGAGTTCCCTGAATTCTTATCGGAGTTTGTAGACATGGCAGATTTTTGGTGACATTAATATTCACATGGAAAAGTCCACAGACCCACTCCAAAAGGCTTTCGAAGCCTCCATCGACTCGGTATGTTTTGTCCAACATGTCTCCAGACCTACTCGTTGACACAGTCAATTCGCCGGATGTTTTCGAGGCACAACATTACTGAACATAATGAGCCAATGTAAACTGAGATTTTTGGATATAAATATGCACATTATAGAACAAAACATACATGTATTGAGTAACATGATGTCCTGTGAGTGCCATCTGATGAAGATCATCAAAGGTTAGTGATTAATTTGATCTCTATTTCTGCTTTTTGTGACTCTTCTCCCTGGCTGGAAAAAGGCTGTATGTTTTTTTGTGTGACTAGGCTCTGACCTAACATAATCGTATGGTGTGCTTTCGCTGGAAAGCCTTTTTGAAATCTGACACGATGGCTAGATTAACAAGAAGTTAAGCTTTAATTTGGTGTATTGTGAATGTATGGAAGCTAAATAAAAAATAAAAAAAGGAATTTCGCGCTCTGCCATTTCAGCGGTTGTTGCCGAGGATAACAGGTTTTAAGTCTTTATTAAAGACTCATCTCTTCAGTAGGTCCTATGATTGAGTGTAGTCGAACCGCCCTTGCTGTCTCTGCCTAGCCAGCTCCCGTCTCTCCACTGGGATTCTCTGCCTCTGGAACTATTACGGGGGCTGAGTCACTGGCTTTCTTTTTCTTCCATGCCGTCCCTAGGAGGGGTGGAGTCACAGACGTGTTCTTCCTGTCCTGTTCTTCCAGTCCTGTTTTGTGTCCCCTCGGGCTTGTGCGGTGGAGGACATTTTTGTGGTCTATACCTTGTTTCAGGTTACAAAGTTGGTGGTCTGTTGATATCCTTCCAGTGGTGTGGTGTGCTTGGTAAAGTGGGTGGGGTTATATCCTGTCTGATTGGCCCTGTCCAGTGATATCTTCGGACGGTGCCACAGTGTCTGCTGTCCCACCCCTGTCTCAGCCTCCAGTCTCTATGTGCCGCGGGGCTAGTGTCAGTCTGTTGTAATTTTCCTGTCCTATCTGGTGTCCTGTGGGAATTTAAGTATGCTCCTTCTAATACCATCTCTCCCTCTCTCCCTCCTGGAGGAACTGAGCCCTAGGATCATGCCTCAGGACTACCTGACCTGGCCCTGCTGCTGCTCCAGTTTCAACTGTTCTGCCTGCGGCTATGGAACTCTGACTTGTTCACAAGACATGCTACCTTGTCTCGGACCTGCTGTTTCCGACTCTCTCTCTCTTTACCACACCTGCTGTCTCGACCTCTGAATGCTCGGCTCCGAAAGCCAACTGACATTTACTCCTGAGGTACTGACTTGTTGCACCCTCTACAACCACTGTGATTATTATTTGACCCAGCTGGTCAACATCTTGTTGTTTGACCCAGCTGGTCAACATCTTGGCCATGTTCTGTTATAATCTCCTCCTACCACAGCCAGAAGAGGACTGGCCACCGCTCATAGCGTGGTTCTCTAGGTTTCTTCCTAGGTTACACCCTTTCTAGGGAGTTTTTCTTAGCCACTGTGTTTCTACACCTGCATTGCTTCCTGTTTGGGGTTTTAGGCTGGATTTCTGTATAGCACTTTGAGACATCAGCTGATGTAAAAAGGGCTTTATAAATACATGTGATTGATTGATTGTTTTATGGTGTAATCTAGCTAATGGATATAAAATGGCCCACCAATGAATAGAGAATCACTAATGATGACTTCAATGACTGCTCAGTGTGTGAGTAATAGTAATAGCTGCTAAAATGGATTAATAATTTATTTTTATTTATCTATCTATACCAATAATGACTCATGTTGTTTTCCCAGATGGTTCAGTCCATCTGCTGCACCAGGTTATTGGTGCCCCATCCAAGAGTAGCCGTAGAATATCGCACCAAACAACTACATAGTACTGTTGAATCACAGGTCACATGTATATACTCGATCATGTGATAGGCTACGCACACTTGGAAAAATGCGTTACCTTGGTTACACTAAAGGGGCGGCAGGGTAGCCTAGTGGTTAAAGCGTTGGACTAGTAACCGGAAGATTGCAAGTTCAAACCCCCGAGCTGACAAGGTACAAATCTGTCGTTCTGCCCCTGAACAGGCAGTTAACCCACTGTTCCTAGGCCATAATTGAAAATAAGAATTTGTTCTTAACTGACTTGCCTAGTTAAAAAAAAATGTACAATGCTATGGCAAACAGGGGACATTGACACAGCCTCCCGATGTCGTAATGGCACATCTTTTTAGTTTGCAAAGGCACCTCATCAACTACTAGGTCTGTTAAATGCTGACAGACTCCATCACATGTATCTAGCACTGGAGGCTTCAATTAAGTAACAGGGGATAGACTTGAGGCTTCAAGACATGAAGAAACTCTTTATTGTGTTACGGATCATAACAACCTGGAGGCCAGGGAAGCTGTGGCTTGTCTAATATGGTGTAACTCTGTGCGGTAACTGAGTTGGTGTAACTTCCTATTACTTTAACATCTCTCTCTGTCTCTCTCTCTCTCTCTCTCTCTCTCTGTCTCTCTGTCTCTCTCTCTCTCTCTCTCTCTGTCTCTCTCTCTCTCTCTCTCTCTCTCTCTCTCTCTCTCTCTCTCTCTCTCTCTCTCTCTCTCTCTCGGTTCTGAAACAAGACTCAGTCATGCATTTCCAGTGAAATGAACAGGAAAGGAGACAGGATAGCACAGACATGAGAGAGGGTGGAGGGAGAGGAAAGGAGACAGGATAGCACAGACATGAGAGGGGGGAGGGAGAGGAAAGGAGACATGAGAGGGAGAAAGGGGTAGAAGGGAGCGAGAGACGAAACAGACATATATATACATAATGAGAGAGAGAGAGATGGATGGATAGAGATAACGAAACAGACATATATATACATAATGAGAGAGAGAGAGGTGGATGGATAGAGATAACGAAACAGACATATATACATAATGAGAGAGAGAGAGATGGATGGATAGAGATAACGAAACAGACATATATACATAATGAGAGAGAGAGAAAGCAGTTCCAGACCTCCAGGACCAGAGGGTCTGACTCAAACTTCCCCTGAACAGGCAGCTGACAGTGTTTTATTTATGTTTGTTTAATTTCACCTTTATTTAACCAGGTATTTATATATATAACCCTAACCCTTTATTTAACAGGTATTTATATATATATATATATATAACCCTTTATTTAACCAGGTATTTATATATTATATATATAACCCTAACCCTTTATTTAACCAGGTATTTATATATATAACCCTTTATTTAACCAGGTATTTATATATATAACCCTAACCCTTTATTTAACCAGGTATTTATATATATAACCCTAACCCTTTATTTAACCAGGTATTTATATATATAACCCTAGCCCTTTATTTAACCAGGTATTTATATATATAACCCTAACCCTTTATTTAACCAGGTATTTATATATATAACCCTTTATTTAACCAGGTATTTATATATATAACCCTAACCCTTTATTTAACCAGGTATTTATATATATAACCCTTTATTTAACCAGGTATTTATATATATAACCCTAACCCTTTATTTAACCAGGTATTTATATATATAACCCTTTATTTAACCAGGTATTTATATATATAACCCTAACCCTTTATTTAACCAGGTATTTATATATATAACCCTTTATTTAACCAGGTAGGCCAGTTGAGAACAAGTTCTAATTTAGAACTGTGACCTGGCCAAGATTTTTTTTTAAATCTAAAATAAAATAAAATAAAAAAGCAAAGCAGTGTGACACAAACAACAACACAGAGTTACACATAAACAAACATACAGTCAATAACACAATAGAAAAATCTGTATACAGTGAGTGCAAATGTAGAAAGATTAGGGAGGTAAGGCAATAAATAGGCCATAGTGGAGAAAGAATTCCAATTTACAATTTAAACTAAATCTCCTTTAATTAGGAAGAGATTTGCTCCTTTCTATTTAACTAGGCAAGTCAGTTAAGAACAAATTCTTATTTTCAATGACTGCCTAGGAACAGTGAGTTAACTGACTTGTTTAGGGGCAGAATGACAGATTTGTACCTTCTCAGCTTGGGGATTTGAACTTGCAACCTTATAGGTTACTAGTCCAACGCTCTAACCACTAGGATACTCTGCCACCCCTTTAATTAGGAAGAGACAGGTTCCTTTAATTAGGAAGAGACAGGTTCCTTTAATTAGGAAGAGACAGGTTCCTTTAATTAGGAAGAGACAGGTTCCTTTAATTAGGAAGAGACAGGTTCCTTTAATTAGGAAGAGACAGGTTCCTTTAATTAGGAAGAGACAGGTTCCTTTAATTAGGAAGAGACAGGTTCCTTTAATTAGGAAGAGACAGGTTCCTTTAATTAGGAAGAGACAGGTTCCTTTAATTAGGAAGAGACAGGTTCCTTTAATTAGGAAGAGACAGGTTCCTTTAATTAGGAAGAGACAGGTTCCTTTAATTAGGAAGAGACAGTTTCCTTTAATTAGGAAGAGACAGGTTCCTTTAATTAGGAAGAGACAGGTTCCTTTAATTAGGAAGAGACAGGTTCCTTTAATTAGGAAGAGACAGGTTCCTTTAATAAGGAAGAGACAGGTTCCTTTAATTAGGAAGAGACAGGTTCCTTTAATTAGGAAGAGACCGGTTCCTTTAATTAGGAAGAGACAGGTTCCTTTAATTAGGAAGAGACAGGTTCCTTTAATTAGGAAGAGACAGGTTCCTTTAATTAGGAAGAGGCAGGTTCCTTTAATTAGGAAGAGGCAGGTTCCTTTAATTAGGAAGAGGCAGGTTCCTTTAATTAGGAAGAGACAGGTTCCTTTAATTAGGAAGAGACAGGTTCCTTTAATTAGGAAGAGGCAGGTTCCTTTAATTAGGAAGAGGCAGGTTCCTTTAATTAGGAAGAGACAGGTTCCTTTAATTAGGAAGAGGCAGGTTCCTTTAATTAGGAAGAGACAGGTTCCTTTAATTAGGAAGAGGCAGGTTCCTTTAATTAGGAAGAGGCAGGTTCCTTTAATTAGGAAGAGGCAGGTTCCTTTAATTAGGAAGAGACAGGTTCCTTTAATTAGGAAGAGGCAGGTTCCTTTAATTAGGAAGAGACAGGGTAGCCTAGTGGTTAGAGTGTAGAGGGGGCAGGGTAGCCTAGTGGTTAGAGTGTAGAGGAGGCAGGTAGCCTAGTGGTTAGAGTGTAGAGGGGGCAGGGTAGCCTAGTGGTTAGAGTGTAGAGGAGGCAGGTAGCCTAGTGGTTAGAGTGTAGAGGGGGCAGGGTAGCCTAGTGGTTAGAGTGTAGAGGAGGCAGGTAGCCTAGTGGTTAGAGTGTAGAGGCGGCAGGGTAGCCTAGTGGTTAGAGTGTAGAGGAGGCAGGTAGCCTAGTGGTTAGAGTGTAGAGGCGGCAGGGTAGCCTAGTGGTTAGAGTGTAGGGACGGCAGGGTAGCCTAGTGGTTAGAGTGTAGAGGAGGCAGGTAGCCTAGTGGTTAGAGTGTAGAGGCGGCAGGGTAGCCTAGTGGTTAGAGTGTAGAGGTGGCAGGTAGCCCAGTGGTTAGAGTGTAGAGGCGGCAGGGTAGCCTAGTGGTTAGAGTGTAGAGGAGGCAGGTAGCCTAGTGGTTAGAGTGTAGAGGTGGCAGGGTAGCCTAGTGGTTAGAGTGTAGAGGAGGTAGGTAACCTAGTGGTTAGAGTGTAGAGGAGGCAGGTAGCCTAGTGGTTAGAGTGTAGAGGAGGCAGGTAGCCTAGTGGTTAGAGTGTAGAGGCGGCAGGGTAGCCTAGTGGTTAGATTGTAGAGGCGGCAGGGTAGCCTAGTGGTTAGAGTGTAGGGGGGCAGGGTAGCCTAGTGGTTAGAGTGTAGGGACGGCAGGGTAGCCTAGTGGTTAGAGTGTAGAGGAGGCAGGTAGCCTAGTGGTTAGAGTGTGAAGGCGGCAGGGTAGCCTAGTGGTTAGAGTGTAGAGGTGGCAGGTAGCCCAGTGGTTAGAGTGTAGAGGCGGCAGGGTAGCCTATTGGTTAGAGTGTTGGACAAATAATCGGAAGGTTGCAAGTTCAAGCTGACAAGGTACAAATCTGTTGTGCTGCTCCTGAACAAGGCAATTAACCCACTGTTCCTAGGCTGTCATTAAAAATAAAAATGTGTTCTTAACAAACTAGTTAAATACAGATAACATAATCTATAAACTCTTTGCTAAAAGGTGCAATCAAGAACCTCAATGTTGTCCTCATGGAACAAACTTTTGAAGAACCTTTTTTGGTTCCAAATGTGTGTGTGTGTGTGTGTGTGTGTGTGTGTGTGTGTGTGTGTGTGTGTGTGTGTGTGTGTGTGTGTGTGTGTGTGTGTGTGTGTGTGTGTGTGTGTGTAACTTACGTCTTCTTCCCACAGATAGAGCCTTTATACCAGGTCCTACATGTGCTGAAGTACTTCCTCTTCTTGGTCCCCATCACCTGCTGCATGGCACACACATTGGGTCTGGGGGAGAGGGAGAGGTGGGAGGAGAGAGGGCAAGGGAGGGGGAGCGGAGAGGGAGGAGGGGGGGGAGGTTCCGGAAGGAGGCAAAGGAGAGAAATGGTGAAGGGAGTAGAGAGTAGGGGAAGAGGTTTGAGGAGGGAGTAGGGGAAGAGGTGGGTGGAGGGGAAGAGGTGGGAGGAGGGGAAGAGGTGGGAGGAGGGGAAGAGGTGGGAGCAGGGGAAGAGGTGGGAAGAGGGGAAGAGGTGGGAGGAGGGAGCAGTTGGAAGAGGTGGGAGGAGGGAGCAGGGGAAGAGGTGGGAGGAGGGAGGAGGGGAAGAGGTGGGAGGAGGGAGGAGGGGAAGAGGTGGGAGGAGGGGAAGAGGTGGGAGGAGGGAGGAGGGGAAGAGGAGGGAGTAGGGGAAGAGGTGGGAGGGGGGAGGAGGGGAAGAGTTGGAAGGAGGGAGGAGGGGAAGAGTTGGGAGGAGGGAGGAGGGGAAGAGGTGGGAGGAGGGAGCAGGGGAAGAGGTGGGAGGAGGGAGCAGGGGAAGAGGTGGGAGGAGGGGAAGAGGTGGGAGGAGAGGAAGAGGTGGGAGGAGGGAGCAGGGGAAGAGGTGGGAGGAGGGGAAGAGGTGGGAGGAGGGAGCAGGGGAAGAGGTGGGAGGAGGGAGTAGGGGAAGAGGTATGATCAGGGAGTAGGGGAAGAGGTGGGAGGAGGGAGTAGGGGAAGAGGAGGGAGGAGGGAGTAGGGGAAGAGGTGGGAGGAGGGAGTAGGGGAAGAGGAGGGAGGAGGGGAAGTGGAGGGAGGAGGGGAAGAGGTGGGCGGAGGGAGTAGGGGAAGAGGTGTGATCAGGGAGTAGGGGAAGAGGTGTGATCAGGGAGTACGGGAAGAGGTGGGATCAGGGAGTAGGGGAAGAGGTGGGAGGAGGGAGTAGGGGAAAAGGTGGGAGTAGGGGAAGAGGAGGGAGGAGGGGAAGAGGTGGGAGGAGGGAGGTGGGGAAGAGTAGGGAGGAGGGAGTAGGGGAAGAGGAGGGAGGAGGGGAAGAGGAGGGAGGAGGGAGTAGGGGAAGAAGAGGGAGGAGGGGAGAGAGGGAGGAGGAGGGGAGGAGGGGAAGAGGAGGGAGGAGGATGAAGAGGTGGGAGGAGGGAGGAGGGAAAGAGGAGGGAGGAGGGGAAGAGGGGAAGAGGAGGGAGGAGGGGAAGAGGAGGGAGGAGGGAGGAGGGGAAGAGGAGGGAGGAGGGGAAGAGGAGGGAGGAGGGTGAATATATTAATTATCATTCATTGCAAACATCCTCCTCCCCATTTGCACGTCATTCAACAACTATGAAAGACGATGGGGAACCGTATTTAATTTTCTGCATGGCTCTAAATCAATGTTTAATTCGATGCCTCTGACCTCTTTATGAAACACTTTGGGGTTCATGGAATTATACTCTGTTTGATATGCACCACAATATAAAATAATGATTTCAAATTATGCACATAACTTTGCGAAATCATCTTTTGACACATATCCCTGCCAAGAGCTTCAACATTACGCCTAACCATCTGTTTCTTAGTCGAATGTATGGAGTACAGAAACGTATATTCTTAGTATATTTAAAGTAAACTCTTAGTATATATAAAGTATACTCTTAGTATATATAAAGTATACTCTTAGTATATATAAAGTATATTCTTAGTATATATAAAGTAAATTCTTAATATTTATAAAGTAAACTCTTAGTATATATAAAGTATATTCTTAGTATAAAGTATATTCTAAGAATATATAAAGTATATTCTTAGTATATATAAAGTATACTCTTAGTATTTATAAAGTATACTCTTAGTATATTTAAAGTATACTCTTAGTATATATAAAGTATATTCTTAGTATATATAAAGTGTACTCTTAGTATATATAAAGTATAATATCAGAATATATAAAGTATACTCTTAGTATTTATAAAGTATGCTCTTAGTATATATAAAGTATGCTCTTTATTATATAAAAGTATACTCTTAGTATATATTAAGTATAATATCAGAATATATAAAGTATACTCTTAGTATTTATAAAGTATGCTCTTAGTATATATAAAGTATACTCTTAGTATATGCAATGTATACTCTTAGTATATATACAGTATATTATTTGTATATATAAAGTATATTCTTAGTATATGCAATGTACACTCTTAGTATATATACAGTATATTCTTTGTATATATAAAGTATACTCTTAGTATATATAAAGTATACGCTTAGTATATATAAAGTATATTCTTAGTATATATAAAGTGTACTCTTAGTATATATAAAGTATACTCTTAGTATATATAAAGTATATTCTTAGTATATATAAAGTATACGCTTAGTATATATAAAGTATACTCGTAGTATTTATAAAGTATGCTCTTAGTATTTATAAAGTATGCTCTTTATTATATACAAAGTATACTCTTAGTATATACAAAAGTATATTCTTAATATATATAGAGTATACTCTTAGTATATATAAAGTATAGTCTTAGTATATATAAAGTATATTCTCAGTAAAAGGTATTGGAGTTAAACCTCTGCTTCAGATTGTTTTAAACAGTTCAAATCCTTGGAAGTTCAGCGTTTCATAGTGATTAAAATTGACAGGCGATGTTTTCGTTAAAGATTTGCGCACTCTGTGACGCTTCAGAGATGAAGAGCGGTGGACTAGTTTTTATTTATTTTTATTTAACCTTTATTTAACCAGGTAGGCAAGTTGAGAACAAGTTCTGATTTACAATTGCGACCCTGGAACCTAGTAACCAGAAGGTTGCGAGTTCAAACCCCCGAGCTGACAAGGTACAAATCTGTCGTTCTGCCCCTGAACAGGCAGTTAACCCACTGTTCCAAGGCCGTCATTGAAAATAAGAATTTGTTCTTAACTGACTTGCCTGGTTAAATAAAGGTTAAATAAATAAAAAAGTGCTGCCCTTCATCTCTAGATTGTTTTGTAGAATTACAGAGGCTGTATGAATTAATGTAGCTCAGTGCTACAGTATATAAATGATGAACCCCTTTCTGTTAGGTTAAGTAACACAACATAATGTCACTGAACATCCCGTTCAGTTATGGGACAGACTATGACGTGTACCACAACAGGTGATCTGGTGTATTACTCCGTTATTCCAATGCAACACTTCCCAATTAATCAATTATCTAGATCACCTTAAAATCCTTTCTTTCTTTCTCTCTGTCTGTGTCCCTCTATGTCCTCAGAGCACTGTCTCACTCTTAATCTTTCCTTCTCTCTCCGTCTCTCTCTTTCCCCTATCGCTCTTTCTCTCTTTCCCTGTCCCCTATCGCTCTCTCTCTCTCTCCATCTCTCCCTGTCCCCTATCGCTCTTTCTCTCTCTCTCCCTGTCCCCTATCGCTCTCTCTCTCTCTCCCTCTCTCTCCATCTCTCCCTGTCCCCTATCGCTCTTTCTCTCTGTCCCACTGCCCCCATCTCTTTCTATCCCCCCTGTCCCGTTTAACCCCATGTCCTCCATCTCTCTCCATCTCTCTGTGTCTCCCACCCTGTCCCCATCATGGTCCTTACCCCTGGAGTCTGGCCCGGATGCGGCTGTGTGTCACTATCTTGTCGTAGGCTGAAGAATCCACTCTATCCACAGAGCTGAGCGTACAGAGCGCTAACACAGCCACAAACACTAGCTTCATCCTCGGGTCGTCTCTGTCTGTTTCTCTCCAGAGTAGGTCACACACACTCACTCCTCTCCAAAATGCACAGGAGAAATGGGAGGGCTCACAGGAGTGGGAGGTTTTATACCAGTATTCTCTTTACACCCCCCTCCTTATTTAACTCTCTCAATCTCAACTCTCTCTCTGTCTCTGTCTCTGTCTTTCTTTCTCTCTCTCTCTGTCTCTCTCAATCTCAACTCTCTCTTTCTCTCTGTCTCTGTCTTTCTTTCTCTCTCTCTCTGTCTCTCTCAATCTCAACTCTCTCTTTCTCTCTGTCTCTGTCTCTCTCTCTCTCTCTCTCTGTCTCTCTCAATCTCAACTCTCTCTTTCTCTCTGTCTGTCTTTCTTTCTCTCCCCCTCTCTCTCTCTCTCCTCTCTCTCTCTCTCTCTCTCTCTCTCTCTCTCTCTCTTTCTCTGTCCCTCTGTCTCTCTCTCTGTCTCTGTCTCTTTCTCTCTCTCTCTGTTTCTCTGTCTCTCTCGCTCTCTCTCTCTCTCTCTCTCTGTCTCTGTCTCTCTCTCTCGCTCTCTGTCTCTGTCTCTCTCTGTCTCTGTCTCTGTCTCTCTGTGTCTCTCTCTCTCTGTGTCTCTCTCTGTTAAATTCAATTCAATTCAAGGGCTTTATTGGCATGGGAAACATTTGATAACATTGCCAAAGCAAGTGAGGTAGATATACAAAAGTGAAATAAACAATAAAAATTAACAGTAAACATTACACATACAGAAGTTTCAAAACGATAAAGACATGACAAATGTCATATTATATATATATATTTATATATAGTGTTGTAACAATGTACAAATGGTTAAAGTACACAAGGGAAAATAAAAAAGCATAAATATGGGTTGTATTTACAATGGTGTTTGTTCTTCACTGGTTTTCCCTTTTCTTGTGGCAACAGGTCACAAATCTTGCTGCTGTGATGGCACAGTGTGGTATTTCACCCAGTAGATATGGGAGTCTCTCTCCCTCTCCCTCCCTTTCTCTACCTCTCTCTCTCCCTCTACCTCTCCCTCTACTCACCCTTCCCACCCCCTACTTTTGACCAGAGCTCAATGAGTCCGGATGCCATTTGGGACTCCCGCCTACTGTACATATCTGAGAGGCGTACGTAATGACTTTGACGGTAAGACCGATTATTCTCTCTGTTCATAGCTGTCTCAGCCTGTCATCCCAGTGTCTCCAAGCCTTTCACTAACAGTATAGTTACTGTACCAGAAGTGAAGCTGTCTGTTTCAGATGAATAGTTTATTGTTTTTCATCTTTACTTTGGCAGTGAGTCCCATTGAGACCAAGATGTATTTTTTAAAGGAGTCTTGCATGACAAGACCAGCAGCAAAAATACAAAATAAAAGTTAGAGACAAAATACAATGTATTTTTCTTTCTGTATCTGACCATATAGACCAGAAGGGAAGCTGAAGTGGTCTTCAAGACTTGTGAGATCTCTAACCTCACCTCAGGACACCCAGCATCTCCTCAGGGACCTCTAACCTCACCTCAGGGACCTCTAACCTCTCCTCAGGGACCTCTAACCTCACCTCAGGGACCTCTAACCTCTCCTCAGGGACCTCTAACCTCTCCTCAGGGACCTCTAACCTCTCCTCAGGGACCTCTAACCTCTCCTCAGGGACCTCTAACCTCTCCTCAGAGACCTCTAACCTCTCCTCAGGGACCTCTAACCTCACCTCAGGGACCTCTAACCTCTCCTCAGGGACCTCTAACCTCTCCTCAGGGACCTCTAACCTCTCCTCAGGGACCTCTAACCTCTCCTCAGAGACCTCTAACCTCTCCTCAGGGACCTCTAACCTCACCTCAGGGACCTCTAACCTCACCTCAGGGACCTCTAACCTCTCCTCAGGGACCTCTAACCTCTCCTCAGGGACCTCTAACCTCTCCTCAAGGACCTCTAACCTCACCTCAGGACCCCCAGCATCTCCTCAGGGAACTCTAACCTCTCCTCAGGGAACTCTAACCTCTCCTCAGGGACCTCTAACCTCTCCTCAGGGACCTCTAACCTCTCCTCAAGGACCTCTAACCTCACCTCAGGACCCCCAGCATCTCCTCAGAGACCTCTAACCTCTCCTCGGGGACCTCTAACCTCTCCTCGGGGACCTCTAACCTCACCTCAGGGACCTCTAACCTCTCCTCAGGGTCCTCTAACCTCACCTCAGGGACCTCTAACCTCTCCTCAGGGACCTCTAACCTCTCCTCAGGGGTTTTCAAACCTCACCTCAGGGACCTCTAACCTCTCCTCAGGGACCTCTAACCTCTCCTCAGGGACCTCTAACCTCACCTCAGGGACCTCTAACCTCACCTCAGGGACCTCTAACCTCTCCTCAGAGACCTCTAACCTCTCCTCAGGGACCTCTAACCTCTCCTCAGGGACCTCTAACCATTCCAACTTCTCTTCCAAAACTCTCCTCAGGACCCCCAACATCTCCTCTGGGACATCCAGCCATTCCAAAACTCTCCTCTGGGACCTCCAGCCGTTCTAAACCTCTCCTCTGGGACCTCCAGCCGTTCTAAACCTCTACTCGGGGACCCCCAACCTCTCCTCAGGGACCACAGCATCTCCTCTGGGACCTCCAGCCGTTCTAAACCTCTCCTCTGGGACCTCCAGCCGTTCTAAACCTCTACTCGGGGACCCCCAACCTCTCCTCAGGGACCACAGCATCTCCTCTGGGACCTCCAGCCATTCCAAACCTCTCCTCTGGGACCTCCAGCCATTCCAACCTCTCCTCAGGGAACCCCAACCTCTCCTCAGGGACCCCCAATCTCTCCTCAGGGACCTCCAGCCATTTCAACCTCTCCTCTGGGACCTCCATCCATTCCAAACTCTCCTCTGGGACCTCCAGCCATTCCAACCTTTTCTCAGAGACCCCCAACCTCTCCTCATGACCCCCAACCTCTCCTCAGGGACCTCCAGCCATTTCAACCTCTCCTCAGGGACCTCCAGCCGTTCCGTGTATTTGATCTATTCTAGAGCTAATACATCTGATTCATCTGGTGCTGTGAGTTCAGGACTACAACAACAACAACTACAGCTAGTTCAGGACTACAACAACAACAACTACTACAGGTAGTTCAGGACTACAACAACAACAACTACTACAGGTAGTTCAGGACCACAACAACAACAACTACAGCTAGTTCAGGACTACAACAACAACTACTACAGCTAGTTCAGGTCTACAAAAACAAAAACTGGTACAGCTAGTTCAGGACTACAACAACAACTGGAACAGCTAGTTCAGGACTACAACAACAACTACTACAACAACAATTACTACTACAGCTAGTTTAGGACTACAACAACAACAACAAAAACTACAGCTAATTCAGGACAACAACAACAACAAAAACTGGTACAGCTAGTTCAGGACTACAACAACAACTACTACAGCTAGTTCAGGAATACAACATCAACTGGTATAGCTAATTCAGGACTACAACAACAACAACTACTACAGCTAGTTCAGGACTACAACAACAACAACTACTACAGCTAGTTCAGGACTACAACAACAACAACAGCTAATTCAGGAATACAACAACAACTACTACAGCTAGTTCAGGACTACAACAACAACAACAGGTACAGCTAGTTCAGGACTACAACAACAACTGGTACAGCTAGTTCAGGACTACAACAACAACTACTACAGCTAGTTCAGGGCTACAACAACAATAACTACAGCTAGTTCAGGACAACAACAACAACAACTACTACAGCCAGTTCAGGACTACAACAACAACTGGTACAGCTAGTTCAGGAATACAACATCAACTGGTATAGCTAATTCAGGACTACAACAACAACTGGTACAGCTAGTTCAGGACTACAACAGCAACTACTACTACAGCTAGTTCAGGACTACAACAACAACTACTACAGCTAGTTCAGGAATACAACATCAACTGGTATAGCTAATTCAGGACGACAACAACAATAACTACTACAACATCAACAACAACAACTTCTACCACATCTAGTTCAGGACTACAACAACAACTACTACTACAGCTAGTTCAGGACTACAACAACAACAACTACAGCTAGTTCAGGAATACAACAACAACTGGTACAGCTAGTTCAGCAATACAACAACAACTGGTACAGCTAGTTCAGGACTACAACAACTAGTACTACAGCTAGTTCAGGACTACAACACCAACTGGTACAGCTAGTTCAGGACTACAACAACAACAACTACAGCTAGTTCAGGACTACAACAACAACAACAGCTAATTCAGGAATACAACAACAACTACTACAGCTAGTTCAGGACTACAACAACAACAACAGGTACAGCTAGTTCAGGACTACAACAACAATTACTACTACAGCTCCTTCAGGACTACAACAACAACAACTACAGCTAGTTCAGGAATACAACAACAATTGGTACATCTAGATCAGGACTACAACAACAACTACTACAGCTTGTTCAGGACTACAACAACAACTACTACAGCTAGTTCAGGGCTACAACAACAATAACTACAGCTAGTTCAGGACAACAACAACAACAACTACTACAGCCAGTTCAGGACTACAACAACAACAACTGGTACAGCTAGTTCAGGACTACAACAACAATTGGTACAGCTAGTTCAGGACTACAACAACAACTTGTACAGCTAGTTCAGGACTACAGCAACTACTACAGCTAGTTCAGGACTACAACAACAACAACTGGTACAGCTAGTTCAGGACTACAACAACAATTACTACTACAGCTCCTTCAGGACTACAACAACAATTGGTACAGCTAGTTCAGGACTACAACAACAACTTGTACAGCTAGTTCAGGACTACAGCAACTACTACAGCTAGTTCAGGACTACAACAACAACAACTGGTACAGCTCCTTCAGGACTACAACAACAATTGGTACAGCTAGTTCAGGACTACAACAACAACTTGTACAGCTAGTTCAGGACTACAACAACAACTGGTACAGCTAGTTCAGGACTACAACAACAACTACTACAGCTAGTTCAGGACTACAACAGCAACTACTACTACAGCTAGTTCAGGACTACAACAACAACAACAGCTAATTCAGGAATACAACAACAACTACTACAGCTAGTTCAGGACTACAACAACAACAACAGGTACAGCTAGTTCAGGACTACAACAACAACTGGTACAGCTAGTTCAGGACTACAACAACAACTACTACAGCTAGTTCAGGGCTACAACAACAATAACTACAGCTAGTTCAGGACAACAACAACAACAACTACTACAGCCAGTTCAGGACTACAACAACAACTGGTACAGCTAGTTCAGGAATACAACATCAACTGGTATAGCTAATTCAGGACTACAACAACAACTGGTACAGCTAGTTCAGGACTACAACAGCAACTACTACTACAGCTAGTTCAGGACTACAACAACAACTACTACAGCTAGTTCAGGAATACAACATCAACTGGTATAGCTAATTCAGGACGACAACAACAATAACTACTACAACATCAACAACAACAACTTCTACCACATCTAGTTCAGGACTACAACAACAACTACTACTACAGCTAGTTCAGGACTACAACAACAACAACTACAGCTAGTTCAGGAATACAACAACAACTGGTACAGCTAGTTCAGCAATACAACAACAACTGGTACAGCTAGTTCAGGACTACAACAACTAGTACTACAGCTAGTTCAGGACTACAACAACAACTGGTACAGCTAGTTCAGGACTACAACAACAACAACTACAGCTAGTTCAGGACTACAACAACAACAACAGCTAATTCAGGAATACAACAACAACTACTACAGCTAGTTCAGGACTACAACAACAACAACAGGTACAGCTAGTTCAGGACTACAACAACAATTACTACTACAGCTCCTTCAGGACTACAACAACAACAACTACAGCTAGTTCAGGAATACAACAACAATTGGTACATCTAGATCAGGACTACAACAACAACTACTACAGCTTGTTCAGGACTACAACAACAACTACTACAGCTAGTTCAGGGCTACAACAACAATAACTACAGCTAGTTCAGGACAACAACAACAACAACTACTACAGCCAGTTCAGGACTACAACAACAACAACTGGTACAGCTAGTTCAGGACTACAACAACAATTGGTACAGCTAGTTCAGGACTACAACAACAACTTGTACAGCTAGTTCAGGACTACAGCAACTACTACAGCTAGTTCAGGACTACAACAACAACAACTGGTACAGCTAGTTCAGGACTACAACAACAATTACTACTACAGCTCCTTCAGGACTACAACAACAATTGGTACAGCTAGTTCAGGACTACAACAACAACTTGTACAGCTAGTTCAGGACTACAGCAACTACTACAGCTAGTTCAGGACTACAACAACAACAACTGGTACAGCTCCTTCAGGACTACAACAACAATTGGTACAGCTAGTTCAGGACTACAACAACAACTTGTACAGCTAGTTCAGGACTACAACAACAACTGGTACAGCTAGTTCAGGACTACAACAACAACTACTACAGCTAGTTCAGGACTACAACAGCAACTACTACTACAGCTCGTTCAGGACTTCAACAACAATAACAGCTAGTTCAGGACTACAACAACAACTACTACAGCTAGTTCAGGACTACAACAACCACTGATACAGCTAGTTCAGGGCTACAGCAACAACAACTACTACAGCTAGTTCAGGGCTACAACAGCAACTACTACAGCTAGTTCAGGACTACAGCAACAACAACTACTACAGCTAGTTCAGGACTACAACAACCACTGATACAGCTAGTTCAGGACTACAGCAACAACAACTACTACAGCTAGTTCAGGGCTACAACAGCAACTACTACAGCTTGTTCAGGACTACAACAACAACAACTACAGCTAGTTCAGGACTACAACAACAATTACTACTACAGCTAGTTCAGGACTACAACAACAACAACAGCTAGTTCAGGAATACAACAACAACTAGTACTACAGCTAGTTCAGGACTACAACAACAACAACAGGTACAGCTAGTTCAGGACTACAACAACAATTACTACTACAGCTCCTTCAGGACTACAACAACAACAACTACAGCTAGTTCAGGAATACAACAACAACTGGTACATCTAGTTCAGGACTACAACAACTAGTACTACAGCTAGTTCAGGACTACAACAACAACTGGTACATCTAGTTCAGGACTACAACAACTAGTACTACAGCTAGTTCAGGACTACAACAACAACTACTACAGCTAGTTCAGGACTACAACAACAACAACAGCTAGTTCAGGAATACAACAACTAGTACTACAGCTAGTTCAGGACTACAACAACAATTACTACTACAGCTCCTTCAGGACTACAACAACAACAACTACAGCTAGTTCAGGACTACAACAACTAGTACTACAGCTAGTTCAGGACTACAACAACAACTACTACAGCTAGTTCAGGACTACAACAGCAACTACTACAGCTAGTTCAGGACTACAACAACTAGTACTACAGCTAGTTCAGGACTACAACAACAACTCCTACAGCTAGTTCAGGACTACAACAGCAACTACTACAGCTAGTTCAGGACTACAACAACTAGTACTACAGCTAGTTCAGGACTACAACAGCAACTACTACAGCTAGTTCAGGACTACAACAACAACTACAGCTAGTTCAGGACTACAACAACAACAACTACAGCTAGTTCAGGACTACAACAGCAACTACTACAGCTAGTTCAGGACTACAACAACTAGTACTACAGCTAGTTCAGGACTACAACAACAACAACTACAGCTAGTTCAGGACTACAACAACTAGTACTACAGCTAGTTCAGGACTACAACAACAACTACAGCTAGTTCAGGACTACAACAAGAACTACTGGTACAGCTGGTTCAGGTCTACAACAACAAAAACTGGTACATCTGGTTCAGGTCTACAACAACAATTACTACTACAGCTTGTTCAGGACTACAACAACAACAAAAACTGGTATGCAAGTTCAGGACTACAACAACAATTACTACTACAGCTAGTTCAGGACTACAACAACTACTACTACAGCTAGTTCAGGACTACAACAACAACTACTACTACAGCTAGTTCAGGACTACACAACTACTACAGCTAGTTCAGGACTACAACAACAACAACTACATCTAGTTCAGGACTACAACAACAACTACAACTACAGCTAGTTCAGGAATACAACAACAACAACAGCTAGTTCAGGGCTACAGCAACAACAACTTCTACAGCTAGTTCAGGACTACAACAACAACTACTACAGCTAGTTCAGGGCTACAACAACAACTACTACAGCTAGTTCAGGACTACAACAACAACTACTACAGCTAGTTCAGGGCTACAACAACAATAACTACAGCTAGTTCAGGACTACAACAACAACAACTACTACAGCTTGTTCAGGACTACAACAACAACTACTACGGCCAGTTCAGGACTACAACAACAACTGGTACAGCTAGTTCAGGAATACAACAACTGGTACAGCTAGTTCAGGACTACAACAACAACTACTACAGCTAGTTCAGGTCTACAACAACAAAAACTGGTACAGCTGGTTCAGGACTACAGCAACAACAACTACCACAGCTAGTTCAGGACTACAACAACCACTGATACAGCTAGTTCAGGACTACAACAACAACTTGTACAGCTAGTTCAGGACTACAACAACAACTGGTACAGCTAGTTCACGACTACAATAACAATTACTACTACAGCTAGTTCAGGACTACACAACTACTACAGCCAGTTCAGGACTACAATAACAAATGGTGAAATGTCTGGTGGTCCCTGAGGAGAGGTGTGAGAACCACCGCTATACTTGACAGTCATGGAACAACACAGCCTGTTGTGGCAGGCCCAAGTAGCCTACAGGTAGATGAATCGGTGGACCCCATACAGGAAGGCGTCTTTTTACAGTCAGGCTGCGTCCACACCTGAGTACCTGCTCCAAACATATGCACACACACGGCCTGCACACACACGACCTGCACACACATGGCCTACACACACACGGCCTGCACACACACGACCTGCACACACATGGCCTACACACACACGACCTGCACACACATGGCCTACACACACACGGCCTGCACACACACGGCCTGCGGCAACTCAAACGCTTTGTCTAACTTAACAGTCAGTTAGTCACACCCTCACAGTATTTTTGTATTTCGCCCCAACTCCAACCTCCAACCCCTCAGACAAGCCATCTTCTCCTGTATCCTCAATTCTCTCCCTCTCCCCCTTTCCTCCTCTCCTCTCCTCCACTCACCCCCTCCCCTCCTCTCCCCTCCCCTCTCCTCCCCTCCTCTCCTCCACTCTCCCCTCCCCTCCTCTCCTCCACTCTCCCCTATCCTCCTCTCCTCTCCTCCACTCTCCCCCTTTCCTCCTCTCCTCTCCTCTCCTCCACTCTCCCCCTTTCCTCCTCTCCTCTCCTCTCCTCCACTCTCCCCCTTTCCTCCTCTCCTCTCCACTCCTCTCCTCTCCTCTCCTCCACTCTCCCCCTCCCCTCCCCCCCTCCCCCTCCTCTCCTCTCCTCCACTCTCCCCCTTTCCTCCTCTCCTCTCCTCTCCTCCACTCTCCCCCTTTCCTCCTCTCCTCTCCTCTCCTCCATCCTCCCCCTTTCCTCCTCTCCTCTCCACTCCTCTCCTCTCCTCCACTCTCCCCCCTCCCCCTCCCCTCCCCTCCTCTCCTCTCCTCCACTCTCCCCCTTTCCTCCCTCTCCTCTCCTCTCCTCCACTCTCCCCCTTTCCTCCTCTCCCCTCCTCTCCTCTCCTCTCCTCCACTCTCCACCTTTCCTCCTCTCCTCTCCTCCACTCTCCCCCTCTCCTCCTCTCTTCTCCCTCCTCCACTCTCCCCCTCCCCCCCCCTCCTCTCCTCTCCTCCACTCTCCCCCTCCTCCTCCTCCCTCTCCTCTCCTCCACTCTCCCCCTCCCCCCCCTCTCTCCTCTCCTCCACTCTCCCCCTCCCCTCCTCTCCTCTCCTCCACTCTCCCCCTTTCCTCCCCTCCACTCCTCTCCTCCACACTCCCCCTCCCCTCCTCTCCTCTCCTCCACTCCCCCTCCCTTCCTTTCCTCTCCCCTCCTCTCCTCTCCTCTCCTCCACTCTCCCCCTCCCCTCCCCTCCCCTCCTCTCCTCTCCTCCACTCTACCCCTTTCCTCCTCTCCTCTCCTCCACTCTCCCCCTTTCCTCCTCTCCCTCTCCTCCACTCTCCCCCTTTCCTCCCTCCTCTCCCCCCTCCCTCCTCCCCTCCCCTCCTCTCCTCTCCTCCACTCTCCACCTTTCCTCCTCTCCTCTCCTCCACTCTCCCCCTCTCCTCCTCTCTTCTCCCTCCCTCCACTCCCCCCTCCCCCTCCCCTCCTCTCCTCTCCTCCACTCTCCCCCCTCTCCTCCTCTCTTCTCCCCTCCTCCACTCTCCCCCTCCCCCTCCTCTCCTCTCCTCCACTCTCCCCCTTTCCTCCCCTCCACTCCTCTCCTCCACACTCCCCCTCCCCTCCTCTCCTCTCCTCCACTCCCCCTCCCCTCCTTTCCTCTCCTCTCCTCCACTCTCCCCCTTTCCTCCCCTCCTCCTCTTTCTCTCTTCTCCACTCCTCCTCCTCTCTTTCCTCTCTCTCTTCCTCTCCCCTCTCTCCCCCTCTCCTCTCTCCCCCTCTCCTCCACTCTTCCACCTGGCTCCAGAGATAATACTCTCTCTTCCCTGTGCTTCCCTTTCTCCTGCATCTCTCCTTCTTCTCTCATTGTCTTCCCTCTCTAAACTCTCTCTTCCCTTTCTCCTCCATCTGTCTTCTGTATATTCCTTGTCCTCCTTCTCCTTCCTTTCTCCATCAGGCCACATCCAGATGGAAACACTCCAGCCAGAGGATCTCTCTCTCTCTCTCTCTTTCTCTCTTTCTCTCTGTCTGCCTCTGTCTTTCTTTCTCTCTTTCTCTCTGTCTGCCTCTGTCTTTCTTTCTCTCTTTCTCTCTGTCTGCCCCTGTCTTTCTTTCTTTTTTCTCAAACAATTTCTATAGGGAAGGGGAGGAAGAAAGCAAAGGATAGAAAGTGAAAAGTAACCAGGAACTCCCTCTAGTGGTAAAGTCATGCCTGTACATGGAGTTTGGGTCTTCCATTATGCTGAATACAGTGAGGAGTTCTCCCTCTAGTGGTAAAGTCATGCCAGTACATGGAGTTTGGGTCTTCCATTATGCTGAATACAGTGAGGAGTTCTCCCTCTAGTGGTAGAGTCATGTCAGTACATGGAGTTAGGGTCTTCCATTATGCTGAATACAGTGAGGACTCCAGTAGTTGGTGGTCCTGCCTTTTAATATTAGGGGAGACCAGGGTTCTTTGTCTCAGGGGTTCTTTGTCTCAGGGGTTGGTTGTCTCAGGGGTAATTATTCTCTAAATGGCATTGTGTAATATGTTTAAGGTTAAAATGTGTGATTTCTTTTTAAGAA
Organism: Oncorhynchus masou masou; assembly: GCF_036934945.1. Classification (NCBI taxonomy): domain Eukaryota; kingdom Metazoa; phylum Chordata; class Actinopteri; order Salmoniformes; family Salmonidae; genus Oncorhynchus; species Oncorhynchus masou. The sequence continues at coordinate 95,780,561 of NC_088223.1, forward strand.
TTTATTGACCTGGTCAATTCATGTCAGCATGACAAAATGAGATGAGGGGGATGAGCGGGATTTTCTCCTGCATCATCTCTGACCTTTTTCTGTCAAGGTGGAAGGTCAAAGGTAATCGAGGAGAGGCGATGAGGAGCGTGAAAATGGACGAAAATGCGCTTGTATGAAATTAGGGTCCTTCTCCACTCGCGTCATCAGGCAAATTACGTTCACAGGGGAGGATCCCAAAATAATTGTTAGTTGTGCAAGAAATGTTCTCGATAAAACGATAAATAGCATTTAGTTTTTAAATGTGTGCATGCTTTTCTCAAAAACAAAATCAGATTCTGGGTAGATTTCAAAACTCTTTGCGGTAGGATACACAAGATCCTTGATGAAAGTCAGCTACTGAGGAGGGGAGGACGCTCTTTCACTCGCAAACAAACTGCTGGACCACTTGACCAGTTACCAATTTCTGGGTCATGGGAGACGGAGGACGGAGGACAGAGGACGGAGGACGGAGGACGGAGGACGGAGGACGGAGGACGGAGGACGGAGGACGGCGGACGGAGGACGGAGGACGGAAGACGGAGGACGGAGGACGGAGGACGGAGATCGGAGGACGGAGGACGGAGGACGGAGGACGGAGGACGGAGGACGGAGGACGGAGGACAGACTTGACAAAAGCCCTATGAGTTTCTCATCGGAAAGAAAACACTAAACTCATATTTTCTCTGTAAATATTTGAATTATGAAAGTATCCATGAGCAATTATGTAAAACAGAGGAAAGGGAGGGCTCTATTTCAGTTCCTAGGTCAAGCTATGTGTTAACTAGCATCTTAATTAGTAGTGTTAGAGCCGAATTTGGACTTATTTGTATAAAAGACTGAACACACGGAGCTCCATGTAAATTTGTGTAAATATAATAAATATTAATGTAAATGATGAAATATTAGGTACGTACCTTTATGATTTATATTTACCTGATAGAGATATATTCATTTGTTGTTTGTGTAACTCAGTCCCCCCCCCCCTCTTGCCTATTCATTGTATTGTGGTAAGTGTGTGAGGATAAAGGCAGGAAGTTGGGCCTTCGGGAGAGGAAGTCCTTGCTAGATGCGGGAGCGGTATAGTTTTTTGACCATACAGACATACAGACATATTATGTATTTTCAATATCAAGTATTCTATGCTTTAAGTTGATTGGAGAATAATTTATTTGTTAGATATAAGAAGAATAAACATTTTTGTTGCACCATATCCCTGGATGTCATCGAATGTTTGGCCGTTTGGAAACCTTGAGTGTGGACTGTATGTGTACCAAACAACCCCGCTTCAGGCTTGGGCAGTGGCTATGGTCAAGAGGAAAGGAAGCCACTACAAGTATAGAGGGTGGATGGGGATGGTTGTCACATTAAATGTGGAATTGGTTGTCACTGTCAACTCCATTAGAATAAAACCAGTGGAAGGTCAACTCCATTAGAATTTAACCAGTGGAAGGTCAACTCCATTAGAATAAAACCAGTGGAAGGTCAACTCCATTAGAATAAAACCAGTGGAAGGTCAACTCCATGAAAATAAAAACCAGTGGAAGGTCAAATCCATTAGAATAAAACCAGTGGAAGGTCAACTCCATTAGAATAAAACCAGTGGAAGGTCAACTCCATTAGAATAAAACCAGTGGAAGGTCAACTCCATTAGAATAAAACCAGTGGAAGGTCAACTCCATTAGAATAAAACCAGTGGAAGGTCAACTCCATTAGAATAAAACCAGTGGAAGGTCAACTCCATTAGAATCAAACCAGTGGAAGGTCAACTCCATGAGAATAAAACCAGTGGAAGGTCAACTCCATTAGAATAAAACCAGTGGAAGGTCAACTCCATGAGAATAAAACCAGTGGAAGGTCAACTCCATTAGAATAAAACCAGTGGAACGTCAACTCCATTAGAATAAAACCAGTGGAACGTCAACTCCATGAGAATAAAACCAGTGGAAGGTCAACTCCATTAGAATCAAACCAGTGGAAGGTCAACTCCATGAGAAGAAAACCAGTGGAAGGTCAACTCCATTAGAATTTAACCAGTGGAAGGTCAACTCCATTAGAATCAAACCAGTGGAAGGTCAACTCCATTAGAATAAAACCAGTGGAAGGTCAACTCCATGAGAATAAAACCAGTGGAAGGTCAACTCCATGAGAATAAAACCAGTGGAAGGTCAACTCCATTAGAATAAAACCAGTGGAATGTCAACTCCATGAGAATAAAACCAGTGGAAGGTCCACTCCATTAGAATAAAACCAGTGGAACGTCAACTCCATTAGAATAAAACCAGTGGAAGGTCAACTTCATGAGAATAAAACCAGTGGAAGGTCAACTCCATTAGAATCAAACCAGTGGAAGGTCAACTCCATGAGAATAAAACCAGTGGAAGGTCAACTCCATTAGAATTTAACCAGTGGAAGGTCAACTCCATTAGAATCAAACCAGTGGAAGGTCAACTCCATTAGAATAAAACCAGTGGAAGGTCAACTCCATGAGAATAAAACCAGTGGAAGGTCAACTCCATTAGAATAAAACCAGTGGAAGGTCAACTCCATGAGAATAAAACCAGTGGAAGGGCAACTCCATTATAATAAAACCAGTGGAAGGTCAACTCCATTAGAATTTAACCAGTGGAAGGTCAACTCCATTAGAATCAAACCAGTGGAAGGTCAACTCCATTAGAATAAAACCAGTGGAAGGTCAACTCCATGAGAATAAAACCAGTGGAAGGTCAACTCCATTAGAATAAAACCAGTGGAAGGTCAACTCCATGAGAATAAAACCAGTGGAAGGGCAACTCCATTATAATAAAACCAGTGGAAGGTCAACTCCATTAGAATTTAACCAGTGGAAGGTCAACTCCATTAGAATAAAACCAGTGGAAGGTCAACTCCATTAGAATAAAACCAGTGGAAGGTCAACTCCATTAGAATAAAACCAGTGGAAGGTCAACTCAGGTAAATGCAGTTTACATTGAAAGTTCCTTTTTTCACTGTGACCAGCGACTATATCAGACTACCAACCTGTTGTTTATATCAGACTACCCACCTATTGTTTATATCTGACTACCCACCTATTGTTTTATCAGACTACCAACCTATTGTTTATATCTGACTACCGACCTATTGTTTATATCATACTACCCACCTATTGTTTAAAGCAGACTACCCACCAATTGTTCATATCTGACTACCCACCTATAGTTTATAGCAAACTACCCACCAATTGTTTATAGTAGACTACCCACCTATTGTTTATAGCAGACTACCCACCTATTGTTTATAGCAGACTACCCACCTATTGTTTAAAGCAGACTACCCACCAATTGTTCATATCTGACTACCCACCTATAGTTTATAGCAAACTACCCACCTATTGTTTATAGCAGACTACCCACCTATTGTTTATAGTAGACTACCCACCTATTGTTTATATCAAACTACCCACCTATTGTTTATATCAAACTACCAACCTTCAAAATAAATAACAAAATAACAAAATAATAAGGAAAACACAGAATACTAAGGCCAGGGCGTGACAGTCATCAATCCAATAAGTCAAAGAAATCAATATGTCTTTAAATCAATAAGTCATCTTGCCTGGTGAGTGGTTGGTCTGGTGGAGTGGTTGGCCTGGTGTAGTGGCTGGCCTGGTGGAGTGGTTGGCCTGGTGGAGTGGTTGGTCTGATGGAGTGGCTGGCCTGGTGTAGTGGTTGGCCTGGTGGAGTGGTTGGCCTGGTGTATGGGTTGGTCTGGTGGAGTGGTTGGCCTGGTGTAGTGGTTGGTCTGGTGGAGTGGTTGGCCTGGTGGAGTGGTTGGCTTGGTGTAGTGGTTGGCCTGGTGGAGTGGCTGGCCTGGTGTAGTGGTTGGCCTGGTGGAGTGGTTGGTCTGGTGGAGTGGTTGGTCTGGTGGAGTGGTTGGCCTGGTGTAGTGGTTGGTCTGATGGAGTGGCTGGCCTGGTGTAGTGGTTGGCCTGGTGGAGTGGTTGGCCTGGTGTAGTGGTTGGCCTGGTGGAGTGGTTGGTCTGATGGAGTGGCTGGCCTGGTGGAGTGGTTGGTCTGGTGGAGTGGTTGGCCTGGTGGAGTGGTTGGTCTGATGGAGTGGTTGGCCTGGTGGAGTGGTTGGTCTGATGGAGTGGTTGGTCTGGTGGAGTGGTTGGCCTGGTGGAGTGGTTGGTCTGGTGGAGTGGTTGGCCTGGTGGAGTGGTTGGTCTGATGGAGTGGCTGGCCTGGTGGAGTGGTTGGTCTGATGGAGTGGTTGGCCTGGTGTAGTGGTTGGTCTGGTAGAGTGGTTGGTCTGGTGGAGTGGTTGGCCTGGTGTAGTGGTTGGTCTGGTGTATTGGTTGGCCTGGTGCAGTGGTTGGTCTGGTGTAGTGGTTGGTTGATTGATCAATCATCAATCAGAAGACACACCTCCTCCAATTTCCTGACCTATCACAGTTCCTTCCCCATGGTTTAAAAACCCCATTTGTTTGTTCTAGAGCCCAGCCCAGTTGTCGTGCTTATTTCGTTCACACTTTTCCTTTGTCACAATAATAATTTGCATGAGTTATGTTACGAGTCTCATTACCATCCCCCCTAGACTGTCGGGCCAAAAGGGATTCGTAACATAAGTGGAGCCTCGTCCGGGATTTGTCATAACTGACACCCATGCCGCTCATGTAGATTGTTGTAGTGGTATAGTTCAGTGTTGAGCGTCATAGCTGAAGTAGCATTAGTGTTTGCTATTTCCTTTGGCACTTGTGAAGTAGTGTAAAAATGACTACTATTAAATGTATTGTTGGAAGAGCAGGTGCTTGTGTTACCGCTGCCTGAGCCTACTACCCCTGTAGCGGATGTTGCTGCTCCTGTAAGACCATTGGTGTCTGATAATGAGGGAGAGGCTAAAACACCAGCCACATTGTCCCATTTTGATCCACTCTCCCCACTGTCAAATGGTGATGCCAGGAGGGATGTCTGTTTAGCACAGTTCCAACTGGAGGTAGAGAGCCCAAATTAGGCGAGAGACTCTCCAGTTGGAGATGTGTAAAATAGAGGCAGAAAAACCCGAGAACAACGGCATTTAGAGATGTGTAAAATTGAGGCAGACAGAGAACAAAGGCAGTTGGAGTTCAAAATGCGCCAGATGGAACTTGAGGCAGAGACAGCGAGGCTAGCCTCCGGTCCTACTGTGCCTGTTTGTGAGCCGTCCTCACCTGCTGTGTCCTCAAACACGTTTGACATTAGTAGGCAGATTGCCTTAGTACCTTTGTTCAGAGAGTCAGAGGTTGACTCCTATTTTTGTGTATTTGAGCGTATAAGCCGTAGCATTGAAATGGCCTGAAGAGGTTTGGTGCCTATTACTTCAGTGTAAATTAACTGGTAAAGCCCAAGAGGTTTTGTCAGCGGTACCTCTGGAGGACAGTTTGAATTATGAAGTGGTCAAAGCTACTGTTCTTCGTGCCTATGAGCTTGTGCCTGAGGCATACCTACAGAGAGGGGTCTCATAGAAAGTCTTCTAGTAAGACTTAAGGAATTTGCTAGAGACAAGGGAAATCTGTTTTATAAATGGCATGCTGCTAGTAAGGTAACTGATTTCAACTCTCTCCGGGAGTTAATCTTGTTGGAAGAGTTTAAAAATTGCTTACCCGAACGCATTGTAACCTAAAGAACAGGTATCCACCCTGGCAGAAGCGTCTGTGTTGGCAGACGAGTTTGTGTTGACGCACAAGAGTGTGTTTTCGGCTCAAACTGAGAGTAGAGCCACTGAGTTTCCTACCTTTAGTCCTAGTCGGCCAGCAGTAGTATGTCAAGCACGCCAGAAGAATGGGCGTCCATGTTTCTATTGTCATAAAGTAGGACATATGATTAATGATTGCTTCCTGCTTAAACGCAAACAAGGGATGCCTCTTCGTGTCAAGCCACCAACAGGTGTTGCTCTAATTCGTACGGTTGTGAGGTCTGCAACAAAACAGGTGCCTCAGGGTAACTGTAGTTTGAAAGTGTCAGTCCCCGACCGCAGTTATGAACCATTCATTTTCGAGGGTTTGTGTCCCTAACGAATCGAAGCGTCTCAACGACCGGTTAAAATCCTTAGAGATACTGGTGCGGCGCAGTCGTTTATATTGTCTGATGTGTTGCCCTTGTCTGACGATACATACTGTGGTTCCAGTGTGTTAGTGCAGGGTATTGAAATGGGTTTTGTCCCAGTGCCATTGCACTTTGTGAAAGTACACTCTGAGTTAATCAGTGGAATATTCAGAACCCTATGTTGCCAGTGAAAGGTGTGACCTTCATAATGGGTAACGATATTGCCGGAGGAAAGGTGGTACCCGTATTGGAAGTATTGGATAAAAGTGACCACTCTCTCTCGAATGAGCTGGCACAGAATTATCCACATGTGTTCCTCGCTTGTGCTGTCACTCATGCTCAGGCACGACAAGAGGGTGATGAGAGAGATTTGTCGAACACTGTTCTGTTCAAAGAGGTTGATCAAGAGGTTGGATTGTGTGATCCCTCTGAGAAGCATGGACAGGTGCGCCCTGTTAATGCCAAGGTCTTGGCTATAACTGCATTCCCTGCACCTACCACCAGACGAGAGCTACGCCGCTTTTTAGGGATGGTTGGCTACTACCGTAGCTTCTGTAATTTCTCTGCGGTAGTTGCTCCATTGACCGATTTGCTTAGTCCGGCTAGATCATTTGAGTGGTCCCCTGATTGTAAGAGAGCTTTTGAATCAGCGAAAGCACTCTTATGTAGTACACCTGTACTTGCTGCTCCTGATTTTGAACAACCGTTCAAACTTGAGGTAGATGCTAGTGCCAGAGGTGCTGGTGCTGTTCTACTGCAGCAGGACAAGAGTGGAGTGGATCATCCCGTTTGTTATTTTTCACGTAAATTTAATAAATGTCAAACAAACTATGCGACAATAGAACAAGAAGCTCTTGCTTTGTTGTTGGCTCTGCAATACTTTGAAGTATATATTGGTTCCAGTGCCCTACCCGTGATTGTATATACTGACCATAACCCCTTAGTTTTTCTCCACCGAATGTACAACCAGAACCAGCGCCTTATCGTTGGGCGCTGATTGTACAAAATTATAATTTGGAGATCCGCCACAAAAAGGGTTCTGATAATGTGTTGGCAGATGCTTTGTCTCGTGTGTGAAAATGATTTCTGCATGTTTTGCAAGGTTGTTGCTTTGTTGGGAGTATTCATTGAAATACTGTATCGCAACCCCTAGGGTTGCTCTTTTAAGGGTGGGAGTGTTACGGATACAGTTATCCTGTGTGTGTGTGTGTATCCTGTGTGTGTGTTTCTTTTCTCTCCTTCTCCCCTCACAGGTGAAAATCATCACTCCCCAATCAATCATCAATCAGAAGACACACCTCCTCCAATTTCCTGACCTATCACAGTTCCTTCCCCATGGTTTAAAAACCCCATTTGTTTGTTCTAGAGCCCAGCCCAGCTCAGCTCAGCTCAATCTCTCTGTAAATGCCATGTCTGTAGGTCTCTGTGTTTCACTCTCGCTTTGTGTCGTAACCTCTCTTTTGTTTAAGCACCTCATAGCACTTTGTCATCACCTGTGAGTATTGTTTTTGGTTATGGTGTTTGTGTTTGATTGCTGGTGGAAAAGGGGAAACCAAGACAAGTCGCCCATGGGCATACACTACCCGTAGGTGAACTTTGTTAAATACACTAGTTAGAACTGGGCGGACCACCCACTGTATTTTTGGTTAGTTAGTTAGCTGTTGTTAAAGTAGGCTAGTCTAGCTTAGGGGTGTTTTTGAATACTTATTGTTTCTTTCCTTGGGTCCAGCTCAGCCCCTTTTCCTGCTCCCCCCATTACCGTGTGTTTATAAATAAACCTAGAGTTTGACGGTAGATTTCAGTTGTCGTGCTTATTTCGTTCACACTTTTCCTTTGTCACAATAATAATTTGCATGAGTTATGTTACGAGTCTCATTACCATCCCCCCTAGACTGTCGGGCCAAAAGGGATTCGTAACAGTGTAGTTGTTGGCCTGGTGGAGTGGTTGGCCTGGTGGAGTGGTTGGGGGACAGGGTTTGTAGATGGGAGGAAGGATTTGGAATATGAATGGTTGCCCTGTCAACGAGAGAAGTTCTAGTGACTATGCAAATTAGGATGATACTGTCAATTCAGGATGTTGCTATCATGGAATACTTGGTGGATGCGGGATCAGATATCGGCCCTGACATTCTAACACACTGGCCCATTCTTTTTTCTCAATGCCACCATTGTTAGCCAGATAATTATAATTTTGTTGCGAAACCACCCAGATTAGACAGGTCTAATATGGGCAAAACATTTACCAGCCCATCTGGCATTTTCCCCGAAAGGACATACGGCCAGTGTATTTTGTCAAATTATGAACTGGGCGGGAACAGACCTACACGGCCTCCGAGAAAGTATTCACACCCTTTGACTTATTCTACATTTTTTTTGTGTTACAGCCTGAATCAAAAATGTATTAAACAGATTTGTGTATAACCCTAAGGCAGGGGTCTCCTGGTATCTGTCTATAAACCCTAAGGCAGGGGTCTCCTGGTATCTGTCTATAAACCCTAAGGCAGGGGTCTCCTGGTATCTGTCTATAAACCCTAAGGCAGGGGTCTCCTGGTATCTGTCTATAAACCCTAAGGCAGGGGTCTCCTGGTATCTGTCTATAAACCCTAAGGCAGGGGTCTCCTGGTATCTGTCTATAAACCCTAAGGCAGGGGTCTCCTGGTATCTGTCTATAAACCCTAAGGCAGGGGTCTCCTGGTATCTGTCTATAAACCCTAAGGCAGGGGTCTCCTGGTATCTGTCTATAAACCCTAAGGCAGGGGTCTCCTGGTATCTGTCTATAAACCCTAAGGCAGGGGTCTCCTGGTATCTGTCTATAAACCTAAGGCAGGGGTCTCCTGGTATCTGTCTATAAACACTAAGGCAGGGGTCTCCTGGTATCTGTCTATAAACCCTAAGGCAGGGGTCTCCTGGTATCTGTCTATAAACCCTAAGGCAGGGGTCTCCTAGTATCTGTCTATAAACCCTATAGCAGTGGTCACCTGGTATCTCTCTTTAAACCCTATGGCAGTGGTCACCTGGGTTACTGACAGAGGTAATAACTGAGAGATGGGTTACTGACAGAGAGATGGGTTACTGACAGAGAGGTAAATACCTGAGAGATGGGTTACTGACAGAGAGATGGGTTACTGACAGAGAGATGGGTTACTGACAGAGAGATAATACCTGAGAGATGGGTTACTGACAGAGAGATGGCTTACTGACAGAGAGATGGGTTACTGACAGAGAGGTAATACCTGAGAGATGGGTTACTTACAGATAGGTAAATACCTGAGAGATGGGTTACTGACAGAGAGATGGGTTACTGACAGAGAGGTAAATACCTGAGAGATGGGTTACTTACAGATAGGTAAATACCTGAGAGATGGGTTACTGACAGAGAGGTAAATACCTGAGAGATGGGTTACTGACAGAGAGATGGGTTACTGACAGAGAGATGGGTTACTGACAGAGAGGTAATACCTGAGAGATGGGTTACTGACAGAGAGATGGGTTACTGACAGAGAGATGGGTTACTGACAGAGAGGTAATACCTGAGAGATGGGTTACTGACAGAGAGGTAAATACCTGAGAGATGGGTTACTGACAGAGAGGTAATACCTGAGAGATGGGTTACTGACAGAGAGGTAATACCTGAGAGATGGGTTACTGACAGAGAGATGGGTTACTGACAGAGAGGTAATACCTGAGAGATGGGTTACTGACAGAGAGGTAATATCTGAGAGATGGGTTACTGACAGAGAGCTAATATCTGAGAGATGGGTTACTGACAGAGAGATGGGTTACTGACAGAGAGATGGGTTACTGACAGAGAGGTAATACCTGAGAGATGGGTTACTGACAGAGAGATGGGTTACTGACAGAGAGGTAATACCAGAGAGATGGGTTACTGACAGAGAGGTAATATCTGAGAGATGGGTTACTGACAGAGAGCTAATATCTGAGAGATGGGTTACTGACAGAGAGATGGGTTACTGACAGAGAGCTAAATACCTGAGAGATGGGTTACTGACAGAGAGATGGGTTACTGACAGAGAGATGGGTTACTGACAGAGAGGTAATATCTGAGAGATGGGTTACTTACAGATAGGTAAATACCTGAGAGATGGGTTACTGACAGAGAGATGGGTTACTGACAGAGAGATAAATACCTGAGAGATGGGTTACTGACAGAGAGATGGGTTACTGACAGAGAGATGGGTTACTGACAGAGAGATGGGTTACTGACAGAGAGGTAATACCTGAGAGATGGGTTACTGACAGAGAGGTAAATACCTGAGAGATGGGTTACTGACAGAGAGATGGGTTACTGACAGAGAGATGGGTTACTGACAGAGAGATGGGTTACTGACAGAGAGGTAATACCTGAGAGATGGGTTACTGACAGAGAGATGGGTTACTGACAGAGAGATGGGTTACTGACAGAGAAGTAAATACCTGAGAGATGGGTTACTTACAGAGAGGTAAATACCTGAGAGATGGGCTACTGACAGAGAGGTAAATACCTGAGAGATGGGTTACTGACAGAGAAGTAAATACCTGAGAGATGGGTTACTTACAGAGAGGTAAATACCTGAGAGATGGGTTACTGACAGAGAGATGGGTTACTGACAGAGAGATGGGTTACTGACAGAGAGATGGGTTACTGACAGAGAGGTAATACCTGAGAGATGGGTTACTTACATAGAGATGGGTTACTGACAGAGAGATGGGTTACTGACAGAGAGATGGGTTACTGACAGAGAGATGGGTTACTGACAGAGAGGGTTACTGACAGAGAGATGGGTTACTGACAGAGAGGTAATACCTGAGAGATGGGTTACTGACAGAGAGATGGGTTACTGACAGAGAGATGGGTTACTGACAGAGAGATGGGTTACTGACAGAGAGATGGGTTACTGACAGAGAGATGGGTTACTGACAGAGAGGGTAACTGACCTGAGAGATGGGTTACTGACAGAGAGATGGGTTACTGACAGAGAGATGGGTTACTGACAGAGAGATGGGTTACTGACAGAGAGGTAATACCTGAGAGATGGGTTACTGACAGAGAGATGGGTTACTGACAGAGAGGTAAATACCTGAGAGATGGGTTACTGACAGAGAGATGGGTTACTGACAGAGATGGGTTACTGACAGAGAGGTAATACCTGAGAGATGGGTTACTGACAGAGAGATGGGTTACTGACAGAGAGATGGGTTACTGACAGAGAGGTAATACCTGAGAGATGGGTTACTGACAGAGAGGTAAATACCTGAGAGATGGGTTACTGACAGAGAGATGGGTTACTGACAGAGAGATGGGTTACTGACAGAGAGATGGGTTACTGACAGAGAGGTAAATACCTGAGAGATGGGTTACTGACAGAGAGATGGGTTACAGAGAGATGGGTTACTGACAGAGAGATGGGTTACTGACAGAGAGGTAATACCTGAGAGATGGGTTACTGACAGAGAGATGGGTTACTGACAGAGAGATAAATACCTGAGAGATGGGTTACTGACAGAGAGATGGGTTACTGACAGAGAGATGGGTTACTGACAGAGAGATGGGTTACTGACAGAGAGATGGGTTACTGACAGAGAGGTAATACCTGAGAGATGGGTTACTGACAGAGAGGTAAATACCTGAGAGATGGGTTACTGACAGAGAGATGGGTTACTGACAGAGAGATGGGTTACTGACAGAGAGGTAAATACCTGAGAGATGGGTTACTGACAGAGAGATGGGTTACTGACAGAGAGATGGGTTACTGACAGAGAGATGGGTTACTGACAGAGAGATGGGTTACTGACAGAGAGATGGGTTACTGACAGAGAGATGGGTTACTGACAGAGAGGTAATACCTGAGAGATGGGTTACTGACAGACAGAGAGTAAATACCTGAGAGATGGGTTACTGACAGAGAGATGGGTTACTGACAGAGAGATGGGTTACTGACAGAGATGGGTTACTGACAGAGAGATGGGTTACTGACAGAGAGATGGGTTACTGACAGAGATGGGTTACTAATGGGTTACTGACAGAGAGATGGGTTACTGACAGAGAGGTAAATACCTGAGAGATGGGTTACTGACAGAGAGATGGGTTACTGACAGAGAGATGGGTTACTGACAGAGAGATGGGTTACTGACAGAGATGGGTTACTGACAGAGAGATGGGTTACTGACAGAGAGCTAAATACCTGAGAGATGGGTTACTGACAGAGAGATGGGTTACTGAGAGAGATGAGGTAATACCTGACAGAGAGGGTTACTGACAGAGAGATGGGTTACTGACAGAGAGGTAATACCTGAGAGATGGGTTACTGACAGAGAGGTAATACCTGAGAGATGGGTTACTGACTGACAGAGAGATGGGTTACTGACAGAGAGCTAAATACCTGAGAGATGGGTTACTGACAGAGAGATGGGTTACTGACAGAGAGATGGGTTACTGACAGAGAGATGGGTTACTGACAGAGATGGGTAATACTGAGAGATGGGTTACTGACAGAGAGATGGGTTACTGACAGAGAGGTAATACCTGAGAGATGGGTTACTGACAGAGAGATGGGTTAATGACAGAGAGATGGGTTACTGACAGAGAGATGGGTTACTGACAGAGAGATGGGTTACTGACAGAGAGATGGGTTACTGACAGAGAGATGGGTTACTGACAGAGATGGGTTACTGACAGAGAGATGGGTTACTGACAGAGTAAGATGGGTTACTGACAGAGAGATAAATACCTGAGAGATGGGTTACTGACAGAGAGATGGGTTACTGACAGAGAGATGGGTTACTGACAGAGAGATGGGTTACTGACAGAGAGATGGGTTACTGACAGAGAGATGGGTTACTGACAGAGAGATGGGTTACTGACAGAGAGATGGGTTACTGACAGAGAGATGGGTTACTGACAGAGAGATGGGTTACTGACAGAGAGATGGGTTACTGACAGAGAGGTAATACCTGAGAGATGGGTTACTGACAGAGAGATGGGTTACTGACAGAGAGATGGGTTACTGACAGAGAGATGGGTTACTGACAGAGAGGTAATACCAGAGAGATGGGTTACTGACAGAGAGGTAATACCTGAGAGATGGGTACTGACAGAGAGATGGGTTACTGACAGAGAGATCCACATGGGTTACTGACAGAGAGATGGGTTACTGACAGAGAGGTAAATACCTGAGAGTTGGGTTACTGACAGAGAGGTAAATACCTGAGAGATGGGTTACTGACAGAGAGATACCTGAGAGATGGGTTACTGAAGATGGGTTACTGACAGAGAGTTGGGTTACTGACAGAGAGATGGGTTACTGACAGAGAGGTAAATACCTGAGAGTTGGGTTACTGACAGAGAGGTAAATACCTGAGAGATGGGTTACTGACAGAGAGGTGGGTTACTGACAGAGAGATGGGTTACTGACAGAGAGATGGGTTACTGACAGAGAGATGGGTTACTGACAGAGAGATGGGTTACTGACAGAGAGTTAAATGACAGAGAGATGGGTTACTGACAGAGAGGTAATACCTGAGAGATGGGTTACTGACAGAGAGATGGGTTACTACAGAGAGATGGGTTACTGACAGAGAGATGGGTTACTGACAGAGAGGTAATACCTGAGAGATGGGTTACTGACAGAGAGATGGGTTACTGACAGAGAGATGGGTTACTGACAGAGAGATGGGTTAATGACAGAGAGATGGGTTACTGACAGAGAGATGGGTTACTGACAGAGAGATGGGTTACTGACAGAGAGATGGGTTACTGACAGAAAGATGGGTTACTGACAGAGAGATGGGTTACTGACAGAGAGATGGGTTACTTACAGAGAGATGGGTTACTGACAGAGAGAGAGGAGAGACAGAGAGAGACAGAGATGAGATACAGAGACAGAGAGAGACAGAGAGAGACAGAGAGAGAGAGAGAGTGAGCCAGAGGCAGACATAGATCAGATGAGCTCCTGCATTTTTCAGCATTTTCTTTAAAAAAGATAGATTAGGAGTTAGATAAACTTGGATTTTTTGTCAGGAACACATACTGGATTCTACCCTCTACAACATAACCCCCACTTCAAATCAAAACTTAAAACCTACAACCTGATTTTGGACGGAATTTACGGAATCACCTGGAAGGTTCACAACTACCAAGATTTATTTCTCTATACAGCAAATTCTCTGGAAAACAACAGAAACCTGAAAACCCCATCCAACCTGGAACTGAGTGAGTAATGCTTAGTCTGAAACTATATATTTAAAAGCCAAAAGCCAAGAAGAAAAATACACAACATTACTTTATAAGGACTGAATTCTAACATAATTCTGCCAAGCCTGATACAGCTTCAACTAGCACTGACGTGTCAAGTGAGAGGTGTCAAAGCCCATTAGCCCAACAATGGCAGGAGAGTCACACAGTCTACCCCAACCAAATGGAGAGGCCTTAGAGGCTCCCTCCCGCTGTTCAGAGGTAATTAAAATACAGTACCCTCTGCATGTAAAGAATGATAAGTCAAGAAAAGATTACAAAATGAAGCTCCTTATGGAAAATCAAGAGACACTTTTTGCTGACTATTACAAAAATGGGAACATCAGCAACCTTATCTTCCACACAAACCATCCCCTGGCATGGCACAGTGCTATATTAGCACACTACCCCTTTGTTAAGAGAGGGGGGGTTAACGAGGGCTGGAAACTCAGAATACTTGATAACGAGGACTCTGAGTCAAGCAATATAAATATCTATAAGTCCGGAACAATAATTGTACAGAGTAACACCAAACAGTTTCAGCTGGACTTTCACCTAATCAAAGAATTAGCCCAGCAGGAGAAGCTCTCCCTTGATAAAGATACCCCCACACCGAGCGGGTCAGACCAGACCTCTTCACTATGTAACCCCACAGACGAGCAACCCCAGCGGAGAGTCAACCTCCCTGCACAGATTACCACTCCCTCATTGAAATGAAAGACAAATTCACCCAGCTGGAGATAAGGCAGGTGGAGCTGGAACAGCAGGTGATCACACTTCAGTCAGCACAGACCCAGACAACAGCCCAGCACAACAACAGCCCCTTAACCAGACCAGGAGAGCTGGAGGTGGACAGAGACATATCTGCACTTTGGACAGTGGTGAGACAAATACAACAGGAGAAAGAGGAGCAGAACAGGCAACTAGAGGAGAGTATCAGACTGCTGGTGGAGGAGAGGTTGAGGGGGATGGAGGAGAAGGTGAGGGGGATGGAGGAGAGGTTGAGGGGGATGGAGGAGAGGTTGAGGGGGACGGCGTGTGACAGAGAACAACCCACTAGAGAGGTGGCCACCCCCACAGAGAAGCCAGCAGAACAGCCCACCTCAGCACCCAACAAAAATCTTGACATCACAGCAGAACAGACAAATGAAGAACCCCAAGCCCAGCGTCTCTCACCCCCTCTGAGCACCCCCCCTGTCAGCCACCCTGATAGCCCTTCTGACAACCCCCCCACACCCACTGAGGACAAACACAAGACACAAATTGTACTACTTATGGACTCAAATGGGAAATATATAGAAGAAAAAAAACTTTTTCCCAAACACAGTGTGTCTAAACTCTGGTGTCCAAACACCCAGAGCGCCATAGACCTTCTGTCTGAGGCCAAACTAGGCTCACCCAGCCACATAATAATACACACAGGCACAAACGACCTGAGGGCCCAGCAGGAAAGAGTGGCCACAGCACTGAAGGGAGTGATTGAAAAGGCTTCTTCTACTTTCCCCAACGCACAAGTGGTTATCTCCACCCTGCTACCACGAAAAGACTTCCACCCTGCCACAATACAGCGGGTAAACGCAAGTATTTCCCGTGACTGTGCCTCAAAACCAAACGTTTTCCTGGCCCACCACTCCACCCTGGACTTGAACAGCCTCTATGACCAGGTCCACCTCTACAAGGCAGCAGTGCCCATCTTTGCCCGAACTCTAAAGGACATCGCTCTCAAACGTATCCCCAACACTTCACACAGGAGCAACAGATCAATAGACACCCCACCCAGACCAGCGAGACACCCTCCCAGACCTGCAGGACCCCCCCCTGGACCTACACATAGAGGACCCACGCCAAGAGGAATTACATCCAGACCACCGCACACCCAGACACATCCACACCCCTACCCCAACCAATCAACACCCCCCCACGTCAATCATGCCCACACCCCATTTAGGCCCCCTCAGATCAGACCTATGCCACTCCTGCCCACCCCATGCACCCCACCCCCGCAAAGAGGGCCTCAACATGGAAGCCACACATACGCCCAGGTAGTGAGCGGGCAAACAGTCCCAACCCCCACTCTCACACTCGCCCAAGCCAATGGCATGTACCAGATGCTCAGCAGGCTCTGCTCACACTTACTGGCCTGAGGCCAAACCACGACCAACAACATTGGACACTTTATGGAACAAAAAGCCTTTACTATTTCATCCTGGAATATCCAAGGCCTGAGGTCATCTGCCTTTGGCCTGAAGAGCAGAAACCCGGACTTCACCAAAGAAATCGGTAATACAGACATTGTCATCCTGCAAGAAACCTGGTATAGAGGAGACAGACCCACTGGATGCCCTCTAGGTTACAGAGAGCTGGTAGTCCCATCCACCAAACTACCAGGTGTGAAACAGGGAAGGGACTCAGGGGGTATGCTAATTTGGTATAGAGCAGACCTAACTCACTCCATTAAATTAATCAAAACAGGAACATTCTACATTTGGCTAGAAATTCAAAAGGAAATTATCCTAACAGAGAAAAATGTCCTCCTGTGTGCTACCTATATCCCCCCACTAGAATCCTCATATTTTAATGAAGACAGCTTCTCCATCCTGGAGGGGGAAATCAATCATTTCCAGGCCCAGGGACATGTACTAGTCTGTGGTGACCTAAATGCCAGAACCGGACAAGAACCCGACACCCTCAGCACACAGGGGGACAAACACCTGCCTGGAGGTGACAGCATTCCCTCCCCGTATGCCCCCTAGGCACAACTATGACAACATAACCAACAAAAACGGGTCACAACTCCTGCAGCTCTGTCGCACGCTGGGTATGTACATAGTCAATGGTAGGCTTCGAGGGGACTCCTATGGTAGGTACACCTATAGCTCATCTCTTGGCAGTAGTACTGTAGACTACTTTATCACTGACCTCAACCCAGAGTCTCTCAGAGCGTTCACAGTCAGCCCACTGACACCCCTATCAGACCACAGCAAAATCACAGTCTACTTAAACAGAGCAATACTCAATCATGAGGCATCAAAGCCAAAGGAACTGAGTAACATTAAGAAATGCTATAGATGGAAGGAATGCAGTTTGGAAACCTACCAAAAAACAATTAGGCAACAACAAATTCAATCTCTTTTAGACAATTTCCTGGGTAAAACGTTCCACTGTAATAGTGAAGGTGTAAACTTGGCAGTAGAAAATCTTAACAGTATATTTGACCTCTCAGCTTCCCTATCAAATCTAAAAATCTCAAATAGAAAACCGAAGAAAATTAACAACAATGACAAATGGTTTGATGAAGAATGCAAAATTCTAAGAAAGAAATTGAGAAACCTGTCCAACCAAAAACATAGAGACCCGGAAAACCTGAGTCTACGCCTTCACTATGGTGAATCACTAAAACAATACAGAAATACACTACGGAAAAAGAAGGAACAGCATGTCAGAAATCAGCTCAATGTAATTGAAGAATCCATAGACTCTAACCACTTCTGGGAAAATTGGAAAACACTAAACAAACAACAACACGAAGAATTATCTATCCAAAATGGAGATGTATGGGTAAACCACTTCTCCAATCTTTTTGGCTCTATAACAAAGAATAAAGAGCAAAAACATATACATGATCAAATACAGATCTTAGAATCAACTATTAAAGACTACCAGAACCCACTGGATTCTCCAATAACATTGAATGAGTTACAGGACAAAATAAAAACCCTCAAACCCAAAAAGGCCTGTGGTGTTGATGGTATCCTCAATGAAATGATCAAATATACAGACAACAAATTCCAATTGGCTATACTAAAACTCTTTAACATCATCCTTAGCTCTGGCATCTTCCCCAATATTTGGAACCAAGGACTGATCACCCCAATCCACAAAAATGGAGACAAATTTGACCCCAATAACTACCGTGGAATATGCGTCAACAGTAACCTTGGGAAAATCCTCTGCATTATCATTAACAGCAGACTCGTACACTTCCTCAATGAAAACAATGTACTGAGCAAATGTCAAATTGGCTTTTTACCAAACTACCGTACAACAGACCATGTATTCACCCTGCACACCCTAATTGACAACCAAACAAACCAAAACAAAGGCAAAGTCTTCTCATGCTTTGTTGATTTCAAAAAAGCCTTCGACTCAATTTGGCATGAGGGTCTGCTATACAAACTGATGGAAAGTGGTGTTGGGGGTAAAACATACGACATCATAAAATCCATGTACACAAACAACAAGTGTGCGGTTAAAATTGGCAAAAACACACACATTTCTTCACACAGGGTCGTGGGGTTAGACAGGGATGCAGCTTAAGCCCCACCCTCTTCAACATATATATCAACGAACTGGCGCGGGCACTAGAAAAGTCTGCAGCACCCGGCCTCACCCTACTAGAATCTGAAGTCAAATGTCTGCTGTTTGCTGATGATCTGGTGCTTCTGTCACCAACCAAGGAGGGCCTACAGCAGCACCTAGATCTTATGCACAGATTCTGTCAGACCTGGGCCCTGACAGTAAATCTCAGTAAGACCAAAATTATGGTGTTCCAAAAAAGGTCCAGTCACCAGGACCACAAATACAAATTCCATCTAGACACTGTTGCCCTAGAGCACACAAAAAACTATACATACCTTGGCCTAAACATCAGCGCCACAGGTAACTTCCACAAAGCTGTGAACGATCTGAGAGACAAGGCAAGAAGGGCATTCTATGCCATCAAAAGGAACATAAATTTCAACATACCAATTAGGATTTGGCTAAAAATACTTGAATCAGTCATAGAGCCCATTGCCCTTTATGGTTGTGAGGTCTGGGGTCCGCTCACCAACCAAGACTTCACAAAATGGGACAAACACCAAATTGAGACTCTGCACGCAGAATTCTGCAAAAATATCCTCAGTGTACAACGTAGAACACCAAATAATGCATGCAGAGCAGAATTAGGCCGATACCCACTAATTATCAAAATCCAGAAAAGAGCAGTTAAATTCTATAACCACCTAAAAGGAAGCGATTCCCAAACCTTCCACAACAAAGCCATCACCTACAGAGATGAACCTGGAGAAGAGTCCCCTAAGCAAGCTGGTCCTGGGGCTCTGTTCACAAACACACCCTACAGAGCCCCATGACAGCAGCACAATTAGACCCAACCAAATCATGAGAAAACAAAAAGATAATTACTTGACACATTGGAAAGAATTAACAAAAAAACAGAGCAAACTAGAATGCTATTTGGCCCTACACAGAGAGTACACAGCGGCAGAATACCTGACCACTGTGACTGACCCAAAATTAAGGAAAGCTTTGACTATGTACAGACTCAGCGAGCATAGCCTTGCTATTGAGAAAGGCCACCGTAGGCAGACATGGCTCTCAAGAGAAGACAGGCTATGTGCTCACTGCCCACAAAATGAGGTGGAAACTGAGCTGCACTTCCTAACCTCCTGCCCAATGTATGACCATATTAGAGAGACATATTTCCCTCAGATTACACAGATCCACAAAGAATTCGAAAACAAATCCAATTTTGAAAAACTCCCATATCTACTGGGTGAAATTCCACAGTGTGCCATCAGAGCAGCAAGATTTGTGACCTGTTGCCACGAGAAAAGGGCAACCAGTGAAGAACACGCACCATTGTAAATACAACACATATCTATGCTTATTTATTTTATCTTGTGTCCTTTACCATTTGCACATTGTAAAAACACTGTATATATATATATAATATGACATTTGTAATGTCTTTATTGTTTTGAAACTTCTGTATGTGTGATGTCTACTGTTAATTTTTATTGTTTATTTCACTTTATATATTATATACCTTACTTGCTTTGGCAATGTTAACACATGTTTCCCATGCCAATAAAGCCCCTTGAATTGAATTGAATTGAATTGAATTGAATTGAATTGAGATGGGTTACTGACAGAGAGATGGGTTACTGACAGAGAGATGGGTTACTGACAGAGAGGTAATACCTGAGAGATGGGTTACTGACAGAGAGATGGGTTACTGACAGAGAGGTAATACCTGAGAGATGGGTTACTGACAGAGAGATGGGTTACTGACAGAGAGATGGGTTACTGACAGAGAGGTAATACCTGAGAGATGGGTTACTGACAGAGAGATGGGTTACTGACAGAGAGGTAAATACCTGAGAGATGGGTTACTGACAGAGAGATGGGTTACTGACAGAGAGATGGGTTACTGACAGAGAGGTAATACCTGAGAGATGGGTTACTGACAGAGAGATGGGTTACTGACAGAGAGATGGGTTACTGACAGAGAGGTAAATACCTGAGAGATGGGTTACTGACAGAGAGATGGGTAACTGACAGAGAGCTAAATACCTGAGAGATGGGTTACTGACAGAGAGATGGGTTACTGACAGAGAGATGGGTTAATGACAGAGAGATGGGTTACTGACAGAGAGATGGGTTACTGACAGAGAGATGGGTTACTGACAGAGAGCTAATATCTGAGAGATGGGTTACTGACAGAGAGGTAATACCTGAGAGATGGGTTACTGACAGAGAGGTAAATACCTGAGAGATGGGTTACTGACAGAGAGATGGGTTACTGACAGAGAGATGGGTTACTGACAGAGAGATGGGTTACTGACAGAGAGATGGGTTACTGACAGAGAGGTAATACCTGAGAGATGGGTTACTGACAGAGAGCTAAATACCTGAGAGATGGGTTACTTACAGAGAGCTAAATACCTGAGAGATGGGTTACTGACAGAGAGGTAAATACCTGAGAGATGGGTTACTGACAGAGAGATGGGTTACTGACAGAGAGATGGGTTACTGACAGAGAGATGGGTTACTGACAGAGAGATGGGTTACTGACAGAGAGATGGGTTACTGACAGAGAGGTAATACCTGAGAGATGGGTTACTGACAGAGAGGTAATACCTGAGAGATGGGTTACTGACAGAGAGATGGGTTACTGACAGAGAGATGGGTTACTGACAGAGAGGTAAAACCTGAGAGATGGGTTACTGACAGAGAGCTAAATACCTGAGAGATGGGTTACTGACAGAGAGATGGGTTACTGACAGAGAGATGGGTTACTGACAGAGAGATGGGTTACTGTACATACCTGAGAGATGGGTTACTGACAGAGAGATGGGTTACTGACAGAGAGGTAATACCTGAGAGATGGGTTACTGACAGAGAGATGGGTTACTGACAGAGAGATGGGTTACTGACAGAGAGATGGGTTACTGACAGAGAGATGGGTTACTGACAGAGAGATGGGTTACTGACAGAGAGATGGGTTACTGACAGAGAGATGGGTTACTGACAGAGAGATGGGTTAATGACAGAGAGGTAATACCAGAGAGATGGGTTACTGACAGAGAGATGGGTTACTGACAGAGAGATGGGTTACTGACAGAGAGATGGGTTAATGACAGAGAGGTAATACCTGAGAGATGGGTTACTGACAGAGAGATGGGTTACTGACAGAGAGATGGGTTACTGACAGAGAGATGGGTTACTGACAGAGAGATGGGTTACTGACAGAGAGCTAAAATGGGTTACCTGAGAGATGGGTTACTGACAGAGAGATGGGTTACTGACAGAGAGATGGGTTACTGACAGAGAGGTAATACCTGAGAGATGGGTTACTGACAGAGAGATGGGTTACTGACAGAGAGATGGGTTACTGACAGAGATGGGTTACTAAATACCTGAGAGATGGGTTACTGACAGAGAGATGGGTTACTGACAGAGAGATGGGTTACTGACAGAGAGATGGGTTACTGACAGAGAGATGGGTTACTGACAGAGAGATGGGTTACTGACAGAGAGATGGGTTACTGACAGAGAGATGGGTTACTGACAGAGAGGTAATACCTGAGAGATGGGTTACTGACAGAGAGATGGGTTACTGACAGAGAGATGGGTTACTAATACCTGAGAGATGGGTTACTGACAGAGAGATGGGTTACTGACAGAGAGGTAAATACCTGAGAGATGGGTTACTGACAGAGAGATGGGTTACTGACAGAGAGATGGGTTACTGACAGAGAGGTAATACCTGAGAGATGGGTTACTGACAGAGAGATGGGTTACTGACAGAGAGGTAATACCTGAGAGATGGGTTACTGACAGAGAGATGGGTTACTGACAGAGAGATGGGTTACTGACAGAGAGATGGGTTACTGACAGAGAGGTTAATACCAGAGAGATGGGTTACTGACAGAGAGGTAATACCTGAGAGATGGGTTACTGACAGAGAGATGGGTTACTGACAGAGAGATGGGTTAATGACAGAGAGATGGGTTAATGACAGAGAGATGGGTTACTGACAGAAAGATGGGTTACTGACAGAGAGGTAATACCTGAGAGATGGGTTACTGACAGAGAGATGGGTTACTGACAGAGAGATGGGTTACTGACAGAGAGATGGGTTACTGACAGAGAGATGGGTTAATGACAGAGAGATGGGTTACTGACAGAAAGATGGGTTACTGACAGAGAGATGGGTTACTGACAGAGAGATGGGTTACTGACAGAGAGATGGGTTACTGACAGAGAGATGGGTTACTGACAGAGAGGTAATACCTGAGAGATGGCTTACTGACAGAGAGATGGGTTACTGACAGAGAGATGGGTTACTGACAGAGAGATGGGTTACTGACAGAGAGGTAAATACCTGAGAGATGGGTTACTGACAGAGAGATGGGTTACTGACAGAGAGATGGGTTACTGACAGAGAGATGGGTTACTGACAGAGATGGGTTACTGAGAGATGGGTTACTGACAGAGAGGTAAATACCTGAGAGATGGGTTACTGACAGAGAGATGGGTTACTGACAGAGAGGTAATACCTGAGAGATGGGTTACTGACAGAGAGATGGGTTACTGACAGAGAGATGGGTTACTGACAGAGAGATGGGTTACTGACAGAGAGATGGGTTAATGACAGAGAGATGGGTTACTGACAGAGAGGTAAATACCTGAGAGATGGGTTACTGACAGAGAGATGGGTTAATGACAGAGAGATGGGTTACTGACAGAGAGATGGGTTACTGACAGAGAGATGGGTTAATGACAGAGAGATGGGTTACTGACAGAGAGGTAAATACCTGAGAGATGGGTTACTGACAGAGAGATGGGTTACTGACAGAGAGATGGGTTACTGACAGAGAGATGGGTTAATGACAGAGAGATGGGTTACTGACAGAGAGGTAAATACCTGAGAGATGGGTTACTGACAGAGAGATGGGTTACTGACAGAGAGATGGGTTACTGACAGAGAGATGGGTTACTGACAGAGAGATGGGTTACTGACAGAGAGATGGGTTACTGACAGAGAGATGGGTTACTGACAGAGAGATGGGTTACTGACAGAGAGATGGGTTACTGACAGAGAGGTAAATATCTGAGAGATGGGTTACTGACAGAGAGGTAATACCTGAGAGATGGGTTACTGACAGAGAGATGGGTTACTGACAGAGAGATGGGTTACTGACAGAGAGATGGGTTACTGACAGAGAGATGGGTTACTGACAGAGATGGGTTACTGACAGAGAGATGGGTTACTGACAGAGAGATGGGTTACTGACAGAGAGATGGGTTACTGACAGAGAGATGGGTTACTGACAGAGAGGTAAATATCTGAGAGATGGGTTACTGACAGAGAGGTAATACCTGAGAGATGGGTTACTGACAGAGAGATGGGTTACTGACAGAGAGATGGGTTACTGACAGAGAGGTAAATAATGGGTTACTGACAGAGAGATGGGTTACTGACAGAGAGATGGGTTACTGACAGAGAGATGGGTTACTGACAGAGAGGTAATACCTGAGAGATGGGTTACTGACAGAGAGATGGGTTACTGACAGAGAGGTAATACCTGAGAGATGGGTTACTGACAGAGAGATGGGTTACTGACAGAGAGATGGGTTACTGACAGAGAGATGGGTTACTGACAGAGAGATGGGTTACTGACAGAGAGGTAAATACCTGAGAGATGGGTTACTGACAGAGAGATGGGTTACTGACAGAGAGATGGGTTACTGACAGAGAGATGGGTTACTGACAGAGAGATGGGTTACTGACAGAGAGATGGGTTACTGACAGAGAGATGGGTTACTGACAGAGAGATGGGTTACTGACAGAGAGGTAATACCTGAGAGATGGGTTACTGACAGAGAGATGGGTTACTGACAGAGAGATGGGTTACTGACAGAGAGATGGGTTACTGACAGAGAGATGGGCTAATGACAGAGAGATGGGTTACTGACAGAGAGGTAAATATCTGAGAGATGGGTTACTGACAGAGAGGTAATACCTGAGAGATGGGTTACTGACAGAGAGATGGGTTAATGACAGAGAGATGGGTTACTGACAGAGAGATGGGTTAATGACAGAGAGATGGGTTACTGACAGAGAGATGGGTTACTGACAGAGAGATGGGTTACTGACAGAGAGATGGGTTACTGACAGAGAGGTAAATATCTGAGAGATGGGTTACTGACAGAGAGATGGGTTACTGACAGAGAGATGGGTTACTGACAGAGAGATGGGTTACTGACAGAGAGATGGGTTACTGACAGAGAGGTAAATACCTGAGAGATGGGTTACTGACAGAGAGATCGGTTACTGACAGAGAGATAAATACCTGAGAGATGGGTTACTGACAGAGAGAGTTATGGGTTACTGACAGAGAGATAAATACCTGAGAGATGGGTTACTGACAGAGAGGTAAATACCTGAGAGATGGGTTACTGACAGAGAGATGGGTTACTGACAGAGAGTTACTAAGATGGGTTACTGAGAGATGGGTTACTGACAGAGAGATGGGTTAATGACAGAGAGATAAATACCTGAGAGATGGGTTACTGACAGAGAGATAAATACCTGAGAGATGGGTTACTGACAGAGAGATAAATACCTGAGAGATGGGTTACTGACAGAGAGATGGGTTACTGACAGAGAGATGGGTTACTGACAGAGAGAGAGAGATGGGTTACTGACAGAGAGATGGGTTACTGACAGAGAGATGGGTTACTGACAGAGAGATGGGTTAATGACAGAGAGATGGGTTACTGACAGAGGTAAATATGAGGTTACTGACAGAGAGGTAAATACCTGAGAGATGGGTTACTGACAGAGAGATGGGTTACTGACAGAGAGATGGGTTACTGACAGAGAGATGGGTTACTGACAGAGAGGTAAATACCTGAGAGATGGGTTACTGACAGAGAGATGGGTTACTGACAGAGATGGGTAAATGACTGAGAGATGGGTTACTGACAGAGAGATGGGTTACTGACAGAGATGGGTTACTGACAGAGAGATGGGTTATGACAGAGAGTAAATATCTGAGAGATGGGTTACTGACAGAGAGATGGGTTACTGACAGAGAGATAAATACCTGAGAGATGGGTTACTGACAGAGAGATGGGTTACTGACAGAGAGGTAAATACCTGAGAGATGGGTTACTGACAGAGAGATGGGTTACTGACAGAGAGCTAAATACCTGAGAGATGGGTTACTTACAGAGAGGTAAATACCTGAGAGATGGGTTACTGACAGAGAGATGGGTTACTGACAGAGAGATGGGTTACTGACAGAGAGATGGGTTACTGACAGAGAGATGGGTTACTGACATACCTGAGAGATGGGTTACTGACAGAGAGATGGGTTACTGACAGAGAGATGGGTTACTGACAGAGAGGTAATACCTGAGAGATGGGTTACTGACAGAGAGATGGCTTACTGACAGAGAGATGGGTTACTGACAGAGAGGTAAATACCTGAGAGATGGGTTACTGACAGAGAGATGGGTTACTGACAGAGAGATGGGTTACTGACAGAGAGATGGGTTACTGACAGAGAGATGGGTTACTGACAGAGAGGTAAATATCTGAGAGATGGGTTACTGACAGAGAGATGGGTTACTGACAGAGAGATGGGTTACTGACAGAGAGCTAAATACCTGAGAGATGGGTTACTGACAGAGATGGGTTACTGACAGAGAGATGGGTTACTGACAGAGAGGTAATACCTGAGAGATGGGTTACTGACAGAGAGGTGGGTTACTGACAGAGAGATGGGTTACTGACAGAGAGATTATACCAGAGAGATGGGTTACTGACAGAGAGATGGGTTACTGACAGAGAGATAAATACCTGAGAGATGGGCTACTGACAGAGAGGTAAATATCTGAGAGATGGGTTACTGACAGAGAGATGGGTTACTGACAGAGAGATGGGTTACTGACAGAGAGATGGGTTACTGACAGAGAGGTAATACCTGAGAGATGGGTTACTGACAGAGAGATGGGTTACTGACAGAGAGATGGGTTACTGACAGAGAGATGGGTTACTGACAGAGAGGTAATACCTGAGAGATGGGTTACTGACAGAGAGGTAAATACCTGAGAGATGGGTTACTGACAGAGAGATGGGTTACTGACAGAGAGATGGGTTACTGACAGAGAGGTAAATACCTGAGAGATGGGTTACTGACAGAGAGATGGGTTACTGACAGAGAGGTAAATACCTGAGAGATGGGTTACTGACAGAGAGATGGGTTACTGACAGAGAGGTAATACCAGAGAGATGGGTTACTGACAGAGAGGTAATACCTGAGAGATGGGTTACTGACAGAGAGATGGGTTACTGACAGAGAGATGGGTTACTGACAGAGAGATGGGTTACTGACAGAGAGATGGGTTACTGACAGAGAGATGGGTTACTGACAGAGAGATGGGTTACTGACAGAGAGGTAAATACCTGAGAGATGGGTTACTGACAGAGAGGTAAATACCTGAGAGATGGGTTACTGACAGAGAGATGGGTTACTGACAGAGAGGTAATACCTGAGAGATGGGTTACTGACAGAGAGATGGGTTACTGACAGAGAGATGGGTTACTGACAGAGAGGTAATACCAGAGAGATGGGTTACTGACAGAGAGATGGGTTACTGACAGAGATAAATACCTGAGAGATGGGTTACTGACAGAGAGATGGGTTACTGACAGAGAGATAAATACCAGAGAGATGGGTTACTGACAGAGAGGAAATACCTGAGAGATGGGTTACTGACAGAGAGATGGGTTACTGACAGAGATGGGTTAATACCAGAGAGATGGGTTACTGACAGAGAGATAAATACCTGAGAGATGGGTTACTGACAGAGAGATGGGTTACTGACAGAGAGATGGGTTACTGACAGAGAGATAAATACCTGAGAGATGGGTTACTGACAGAGAGATGGGTTACTGACAGAGAGATAAATACCTGAGAGATGGGTTACTGACAGAGAGATGGGTTACTGACAGAGAGATGGGTTACTGACAGAGAGATGGGTTAATGACAGAGAGATGGGTTACTGACAGAGAGATGGGTTACTTACAGAGAGATGGGTTACTGACAGAGAGATGGGTTACTGACAGAGAGATGGGTTACTGACAGAGAGGTAATACCTGAGAGATGGGTTACTGACAGAGAGATGGGTTACTGACAGAGAGATGGGTTACTGACAGAGAGGTAAATACCTGAGAGATGGGTTACTGACAGAGAGGTAAATACCTGAGAGATGGGTTACTGACAGAGAGATGGGTTACTGACAGAGAGATGGGTTAATGACAGAGAGATGGGTTACTGACAGAGAGATGGGTTACTGACAGAGAGATGGGTTACTGACAGAGAGATGGGTTACTGACAGAGAGATGGGTTACTGACAGAGAGATGGGTTACTGACAGAGAGATGGGTTACCGACAGAGAGGTAATACCAGAGAGATGGGTTACTGACAGAGAGATGGGTTACTGACAGAGAGATGGGTTACTGACAGAGAGATGGGTTACTGACAGAGAGAGTTACTGACAGAGAGATGGGTTACTGACAGAGAGCTAAATACCTGGGCTACTGACAGAGATGGGTTACTGACAGAGAGATGGGTTACTGACAGAGAGCTAAATACCAGAGAGATGGGTTACTGACAGAGAGATGGGTTACTGACAGAGAGATGGGTTACTGACAGAGAGATGGGTTACTGACAGAGAGGTAAATACCAGAGAGATGGGTTACTGACAGAGAGATGGGTTACTGACAGAGAGATGGGTTAATGACAGAGAGATGGGTTACTGACAGAGAGATGGGTTAATGACAGAGAGATGGGTTACTGACAGAGAGATGGGTTACTGACAGAGAGATGGGTTAATGACAGAGAGATGGGTTACTGACAGAGAGATGGGTTACTGACAGAGAGGTGGGTTACTGACAGAGAGATGGGTTACTGACAGAGAGATGGGTTACTGACAGAGAGGTAAATACCTGAGAGATGGGTTACTGACAGAGAGATGGGTTACTGACAGAGAGATGGGTTACTGACAGAGAGATGGGTTACTGACAGAGAGGTAATACCTGAGAGATGGGTTACTGACAGAGAGATGGGTTACTGACAGAGAGATGGGTTACTGACAGAGAGATGGGTTACTGACAGAGAGATGGGTTACTGACAGAGAGATGGGTTACTGACAGAGAGGTAAATACCTGAGAGATGGGTTACTGACAGAGAGATGGGTTACTGACAGAGAGATGGGTTACTGACAGAGAGGTAATACCTGAGAGATGGGTTACTGACAGAGAGATGGGTTACTGACAGAGAGATGGGTTACTGACAGAGAGATGGGTTACTGACAGAGAGATGGGTTACTGACAGAGAGGTAATACCTGAGAGATGGGTTACTGACAGAGAGATGGGTTACTGACAGAGAGATGGGTTACTGACAGAGAGTAGATGGGTTACTGACAGAGAGATGGGTTACTGACAGAGAGATGGGTTACTGACAGAGAGGTAAATACCAGAGAGATGGGTTACTGACAGAGAGATGGGTTACTGACAGAGAGGTTACTGACAGAGAGATGGGTTACTGACAGAGAGATGGGTTACTGACAGAGAGATGGGTTACTGACAGAGAGATGGGTTACTGACAGAGAGATGGGTTACTGACAGAGAGGTAATACAAGAGAGATGGGTTACTGACAGAGAGATGGGTTAATGACAGAGAGATGGGTTACTGACAGAGAGATGGGTTACTGACAGAGAGATGGGTTACTGACAGAGAGATGGGTTACTGACAGAGAGATGGGTTACTGACAGAGATGGGTTACTGACAGAGAGATGGGTTACTGACAGAGAGATGGGTTACTGACAGAGAGATGGGTTACTGACAGAGAGATGGGTTACTGACAGAGAGGTAAATACCTGAGAGATGGGTTACTGACAGAGATGGGTTACTGACAGAGAGGTAAATACCTGAGAGATGGGTTACTGACAGAGAGATGGGTTACTGACAGAGAGATGGGTTACTGACAGAGAGATAAATACCTGAGAGATGGGTTACTGACAGAGAGATGGGTTACTGACAGAGAGGTAAATACCTGAGAGATGGGTTACTGACAGAGAGATGGGTTACTGACAGAGAGATGGGTTACTGACAGAGAGATGGGTTACTGAGAGATGGGTTACAGAGAGATGGGTTACTGACAGAGAGATGGGTTACTGACAGAGAGATGGGTTACTGACAGAGAGATGGGTTACTGACAGAGAGATGGGTTACTGACAGAGAGATGGGTTACTGACAGAGAGATGGGTTACTGACAGAGATTATACCAGAGAGATGGGTTACTGACAGAGAGGTAAATACCTGAGAGATGGGTTACTGACAGAGAGATGGGTTACTGACAGAGAGATGGGTTACTGACAGAGAGATGGGTTACTGAGAGATGGGTTAATGAGAGAGATGGGTTACTGACAGAGAGATGGGTTACTGACAGAGATGGGTTACTGACTGAGAGATGGGTTACCTGACAGAGAGATGGGTTACTGACAGAGAGATGGGTTAATGACAGAGAGATGGGTTACTGACAGAGAGATGGGTTACTGACAGAGAGATGGGTTACTGACAGAGAGATGGGTTACTGACAGAGAGATGGGTTACTGACAGAGATGGGATGGGTTACTGACAGAGAGATGGGTTACTGACAGAGAGGTAATACCTGAGAGATGGGTTACTGACAGAGAGATGGGTTACTGACAGAGAGATGGGTTACTGACAGAGAGATGGGTTACTGACAGAGATTATGGGTTACTGACAGAGAGATGGGTTACTGACAGAGAGATGGGTTACTGACAGAGAGATGGGTTACTGACAGAGAGATGGGTACTGACAGAGAGATGGGTTACTGACAGAGAGATGGGTTACTGACAGAGAGATGGGTACTGACAGAGAGATGGGTTACTGACAGAGAGATGGGTTACTGACAGAGAGATGGGTTACTGACAGAGAGATGGGTTACTGACAGAGAGATGGGTTACTGACAGAGAGATGGGTTACTGACAGAGAGATGGGTTACTGACAGAGAGATGGGTTACTGACAGAGAGATGGGTTAATGACAGAGAGATGGGTTACTGACAGAGAGATGGGTTACTGACAGAGAGATGGGTTACTGACAGAGAGATGGGTTACTGACAGAGAGATGGGTTACTGACAGAGAGATGGGTTACTGACAGAGAGATGGGTACTGACAGAGAGGTAATACCAGAGAGATGGGTTACTGACAGAGAGATGGGTTACTGACAGAGAGATGGGTACTGACAGAGAGGTAATACCAGAGAGATGGGTTACTGACAGAGAGATGGGTTACTGACAGAGAGGTAATACCTGAGAGATGGGTTACTGACAGAGAGATGGGTTACTGACAGAGAGATGGGTTACTGACAGAGAGATGGGTTACTGACAGAGAGATGGGTTACTGACAGAGAGATGGGTTACTGACAGAGAGATGGGTTACTGACAGAGAGATGGGTTACTGACAGAGAGATGGGTTACTGACAGAGAGATGGGTACTGACAGAGAGGTAATACCAGAGAGATGGGTTACTGACAGAGAGATGGGTTACTGACAGAGAGATGGGTTACTGACAGAGAGATGGGTTACTGACAGAGAGATGGGTTACTGACAGAGAGGTAATACCTGAGAGATGGGTTACTGACAGAGAGATCGGTTACTGACAGAGAGATGGGTTACTGACAGAGAGATGGGTTACTGACAGAGAGATGGGTTACTGACAGAGAGATGGGTTACTGACAGAGAGATGGGTTACTGACAGAGAGATGGGTACTGACAGAGAGATGGGTTACTGACAGAGAGGTAATACCAGAGAGATGGGTTACTGACAGAGAGATGGGTTACTGACAGAGAGATGGGTTACTGACAGAGAGATGGGTTACTGACAGAGAGATGGGTTACTGACAGAGAGATGGGTTACTGACAGAGAGATGGGTTACTGACAGAGAGATGGGTTACTGACAGAGAGATGGGTACTGACAGAGAGATGGGTTACTGACAGAGAGATGGGTACTGACAGAGAGATGGGTTACTGACAGAGAGGTAATACCTGAGAGATGGGTTACTGACAGAGAGATGGGTTACTGACAGAGAGATGGGTTACTGACAGAGAGATGGGTTACTGACAGAGAGATGGGTACTGACAGAGAGATGGGTTACTGACAGAGAGGTAATACCTGAGAGATGGGTTACTGACAGAGAGATGGGTTACTGACAGAGAGATGGGTTACTGACAGAGAGGTAATACCAGAGAGATGGGTTACTGACAGAGAGATGGGTTACTGACAGAGAGATGGGTTAATGACACAGGAGGTTCTTTATCGAGGCCTATTTACTTTAGCTGGATTTGACTGTTGATGATTTCTCTCTTTTGTTCTTCCTATTTACTTTTTTAAAAGAGATATTATATTGTAATCCAACATGTTAGTATAGTTTAGCCACAGGGAGGGTTGACATTTATTTTTGTTTTCCAGAAACCTCAGTTGGACTATTCCTGGATTTCCTTCTTCCTGTAGGGGTTTTTTCTTTGACCAGTGGTTTGCATGTCTCTACGAGGAAGAACAAAGACAAAATAACTGACAGGGATGCCTTTCATCCTTCCACTGTGACATCACCACGTTATGAGGTCGAAGAGCAGGAAGTGCTGTATAACGTCCACCTGTCTCTGAGGGGGACAGGGCCACTCGGAGGGAGAGGCAGAGCTGACAACAATATCAACAACAACATCGACAACAACAAACATCAGGTATTAGGATTTCTTTCATAACACCACATGTCTACTTTTGTAAAGAGTAAAGTACACGACAGTTAGTAACATTATTGTGTATTATAATTTAGTAAACATAGATGTTTATTGTTATTTAGTAAACATAAATGTTTATTGTTATTTAGTAAACACAAATGTGTGTTGTTATTTAGTATACACAAATGTGTGTTGTTATTTAGTAAACATAAATGTTTATTGTTATTTAGTAATCATAAATGTTTATTGTTATTTAGTAAACATAAATGTGTATTGTTATTTAGTAAACACAAATGTGTGTTGTTATTTAGTAAACATAAATGTTTATTGTTATTTAGTAAACACAAATGTGTGTTGTTATTTAGTAAACACATATGTGTTTTGTTATTTAGTAAACATTATTGTGTATTGTTATTTAGTAAACATTATTGTGTGTTGTTATTTAGTAAGCATAGATGTTTATTGTTATTTAGTAAGCATAGATGTGTGTTGTTATTTAGTAAACACAAATTTGTGTTGTTATTTAGTAAA